>NC_137611.1:3284248-3544248 GCF_963280865.1 Gymnoscopelus braueri
TTTTCTGACTGATATTGCGATTGCGATTTGATTGCGATTTCTTTAATAAAAAATAAAAAAAATCTTTAACATTTTTTTAAGTCAAGCTTCAGTTTAGTATTCACTGTGTACGTTTAAAAAGTAATTGGAAGTAATGGAACATTACCAAATGGCATACCATTTATTTACTGTTCTAGATCCTAATAAATAAGGATGAGAACTAAAAGATATGAATTGCTTCATTGCTTCCAACATGTATCTTCCAAGTACTTTTTTTCCCATGTATATATTTAAACATTTAGCTGGAATAGAAATAGCTTATTTTTGTAAACAACCCAACATTGAACTTGTTAAGTCATTAACTTATGGCTCAAGAAGAGAAGCTTTTTCTGAAATGAAGTTCAATAAATAAAAATAAAATTAAACAAATAATTACCTTTTTGTGTAAACAATTCACAGCAGTGAAATAAGTAGGTATTTCACTTATGGCTAAAGAAGCATATTTACTGATATCCAGTATTTAGCTTATGTAGATTAACATTCAACTAAAATGTAACACTTTTTTGTCTCACAAGGCAAAGTCCTCTCCTACTGTACATTGTATTACTACTACTCCTTGGAAGTGAAAAACTCAGAATACATAACGCAGTGGTGGAAAGTAACTAAGTACATTTACTTAAGTACTGTATTTGTACTTTACTTGAGTATTTCTAATTTCCAATACTTTAACTTCTACTCCACTACATCTCAGAGGCAAATATTGTACTTTTACTCCACTACAATTATTTGAAAACTTTAGTGACTACTTACTTTTCAGATATAAATTATAATATTGTAAAACCTACATTAACCACTTTGGCCCTATTTTATACCTAGGTTATTTGAAAATAGCAGATCTACAAGCTCACAACGTGCCGTGATGCAACGCGTTGTGAGCTTGTAGATCTGCTATTTTCAAACATTAGTACTTTTACTTTTGGTACTTTAAGTACATTTTGATACCAATACTTTTGTACTTTTATTCAAGTACATTTTGACTTTTTACTTGTAACAGAGTACTTCTACATTGCAGTATTGATACTTTTACTTAAGTACAACATGTGAGTACTTTTTCCACCACTGTACATAACAGAAGTGACAAAGATACAGTTCATAGTCGCTTCTTTTGGGCTTGTTTTCATAGACAGGGTTGCTTATTTCTCTCACAAAACCTGGCAACACTGACCAGGAAGTGCTTTCCATCGTATTGTTTACATAGCATCCAACAGTAATAGTTTAATAATGATGGGAAAAATATAAGTTACACTTACAGAAACAAACATAGATAGGAGCAACACTACTACTACACTGCTTGTGTCGCACCGAAAATAATGTTTTACCGCTACGCGCGGCATCAGGGATTTGCGCAACACGGCCGTTCGACAAACTTTAAATACTCGTAGCCGACGGAGACCTAAGACCACCTATGAGAGGGACAGAGCGAGAGAGAGAGAGGGGAGGGGGGGGGGGGCTCGCTGCCCTCTCGCTCCCTGTAGAGAGAGGCAGGCAGCCACTCTGGAGAGAAGGAGACAAGTCCCGCGGGTGCTCTGGGATTAATATGAATATTAAAATGATTTATTATGATAAAATTAAAAATTAAAAAATCGCGGCCTTTGCGATTAGCTAATCGCGTGGTTTCAAATCGCGATTTCGGTTTGAAAACGATTAATCGTTCAGCCTTATTTTGAACGAATCGATCATGAACGACCCATCACTGAGGGACAGCGAGTGCATTTTCCGGCAGCGGCTGCTGCCGGTGGCGGCGGCGCCGGCTGGAGCTGCCGGTGGCGTCAGCTTTGGGAGTGTGCTGCGTTTGTGTAACGCAGTCCCCACTAATATTATTTACGATTCTGTGCCTATCGGTACATAACTCGGACATCGCTTAGTCGAATAGCAGACCATCGGCCGGTCGTCGCGGGCACTCGCGCCTGGAGGCGCTCGGGCGCGACTCCTTGGCCTCAAGGTCTGCTGATTCGGCGCGGCTCCGTCATGGTCCAAAACTATACTTTATCGGCGGAAAAAGAAGTTGACTGCCGCTCCTCCACCGGCAGTTCCGCGACTGCCGCTCCTTCACCGGCAGTTTCCGCGGCAGTTCCGCTGCTCCGCCGGCAGCTGACGCTCCACCGCCGGCAGTCACTGCCGGGAGCTGCCGCTCCTCCACCGGAAGTTCCGCGGACGTTCCGCGGCTGTTGCCGCTGCCGGAGAATGCACTCGCTCCTTCTGCCATCACTAGCCAGTAGGATACAACGGCAGTGACAAGACACACAGAAATGTGTGGGGAGGAATTAATTGGCATAACTAAATGACTAAATTGAGAAAAAGGGGAAATAATTATAATAATAATACAAATGTGTCAAACGTCATTATCAAATTTGAACAGAATGCCTGGCTGCAACACTCTGCTCTTAAAAGACACGGTGCACAGCCCATTGAAACACGAAAACCAGCCAGCACTCAGTAATGTCCTTTCATTGATTTATTATGTAAGTAAATATCAAATATATCATACATTTAATTCAACCACTGACCAGAAGCAGTGATAAAACATATCCCCCATCGGCCATAAAAAAACACGAATGAGGACAACAGACGCCATTAGCACCAAGCTAGCTCCTTCCATGAAACTAGATCATTTGTCGTCTTATCTGATGTTAGCCTATTTACAGCGGCCATAAAGGTACAAATATATTCATAAAAGGAGGGGGAAACTATAAAATAATGATTTTTCAGCATGGTGGTAGCAGTATCTCAACACAGGGCCAGGATTTAGACGTATAGAAGCTGTTTCTAATGTTTAGTGTCGCGCAGACATTCGGTAGCGCTGTGACCAGGAGTAAAATACAGCGGGGCAGGTGTTTCTATGGCCATTATTCAGGGTAATGGTGCCTTTTGCAATATGTCTACACTCATACACACATGTTTGTGTTACTATACTTGTGGGCAGTGGTGGAAAGTAACTAAGTACATTTACTTAAGTACTGTACTTGAGTACAGTTTTGAGTTATTTGTTCTTTACCTGAGTATTTCCAATTTCCAATTATTTTTCTTCTACTCCACTACATCTCAGAGGCAAATATTGTACTTTTACTCCACTACAATTATTTGAAAACTTTAGTTACTTTTCAGATATCAATTATGATATTATTAAACATCCATTAACCACTTCAGCCCTATTTTATACATAGGCTATTTGAAAATAGCCGATCTACAAGCGACGCGTTGTGAGCTTGTAGATCGGCTATTTAAAAAAAAAATGTATTTTTACTTTTGGTACTTTAAGTACATTTTCATACCAATACTTTTGTACTTTACTCAAGTAAATTGTGAATTCCAGACTTTTACTTAAGTAAAACATGTTAGTACTTTTTCCACCACTGCTTGTGGGGACATATAGACTTTAGCTATTGAAAATAGCTGAACGTGAACCAAGGGGCCAGCTTCCGAGTTGTAAATTGAGGCTATATAGGAAGTGACAGTTCATATGAATGGCCTGTAGTCTCACTGTTCCAACCCTGCTGGTGTCAGAAGTAAATAAGCTCCATTAAAGCGGTTGGGTTTTTGACAAACTTTACACTTGATTTTATTACCTTTAATAAACATTGTCATACATACTATATGCTTCCAGTCGCTAGTTTAAAGTCTTCTTTCAATCATCATGATATGTGTTTTGGTAAATCATGGTCCCATTTATTTTAAAATTGATGATAAAGTAGGGTATGCCGTAGGAGGGGCGTGGCTACATTGTGATGATTTGATTGACAAGCTATACGCAACCAATAGCATTAATTCCCCTCCCCCGCTCTGGTCCCAACCAATTCATTTCCGAGTGCATAGGATATAGAAAGATGGCGGATTTGAAAACGTTGAAAAATACGAGTCTATGGGTGTAACGTTGTCCATACTTTTTGCTGTCTATGACGTGACTATAGTCAGAAAGTAGCCCAAAAAAAAACAAGGCTGTTTCATGGGCAGTTCATTGTATATTTGGCTGTTTGGACTGTGTTTAATTAGCCTATTTGTTTGTGTTCAATCACCCTCCCATCCTTGTTTTCACTGAGATGTACACACTCTGCCTTTGTGCTTATTGAGTGCTGCTGTGTGATGCTTCTAAAGCCTTCTAGTTTACAAGCTGTAGTGTATTTAGTGCTTATAAAAGACCAAATACTGGATGGGGATGTCGGGATGAATAGGTTAGTTATCTCCGTATATGGGGTTCCGGTGCTCCTGAACATGGTCTAGCTCGTGGTGGTAGGCCTATCCATTTATGATCATTATGCTCCGTTTAATAAGAGTTGACGTTGACTCTGAATCTATTATCAATTCTGATTGCGAACGCAGCGGAAGGAAGTGGAGCTTACTATGAAACCGTGCTCGGCTTGTGTGTGAGTCTCTCTGTGTGCACTCACGCTCTCATTGGCTGCATCCACTACCCATGTGACTCACGCTCTCATTGCCTGCCTGCCCCTGGGTCACATGACTCACATGCGTGCACTGCCTGTAAGCAGCCACCCGAGTGCGCCAGAGTGCAGGAATTTAGACAATGCTCTGACACACACACACACACACACACACACACACACACACACACACACACACACACACACACACACACACACACACACACACACACACACACACACTGTCAATGTTCTCTCTCCATCACAGTGAAATAACACGGATTACAAGTCCGTAAATACACAATATTTTCGAGCTGCGTTCGCTTCCCGCGTTCGCGCGTCTTACTTGTTTAAACCACACAAATTGGCTGAGAATGTGCATTTATTCATGGCGTGGTCATGCACTAGATATGCAGTTTGTAGTTTGACGTGTCCTCATGTGCATACCGCACACAATACCCTGTTCACTTCACATATTCCACTTCAATGCAACGCATGACTTATGAGTCTGACGCACCTTTGGAACGCGACACACTTACATAACTCAACATCACCCTCACAGCCTTGTCATGCATTCATAATGTGTCGGCTCCTCTGCGCCGTGTGTGTGTGTGTGTGTGTGTGTGTGTGTGTGTGTGTGTGTGTGTGTGTGTGTGTGTGTGTGTGTGTGTGTGTGTGTGTGTGTGTGTGTGTGTGTGTGTGTGTGTGTGTGTGTGTGTGTGTGTGTGTGTGTGTGTGTGTGTGTGTGTGTGTGTGTGTGTGTTCGTCCCTATCTGGAAGTGGAAACGTGAGGAGGGGGGATTTATCGTCAGAGTGCCAGAACTGGAGTGCAACGCAGAGCACGGTTGTGGATTTTCAACAATCTCATGAATGTATATTTGTTTCCTCCTTCATGTTCTGTCGGTCGGTATAAACCATGTGTACGTTCAATCCGGGGCGCCTGTGGAGACACTTTATTCTGGCTTCGCCCTGTAGCTTAAAGTTGTCGATGTGAATATGCAGGGAAATATTCAAACTACTTCATGGATTGAAATGTCTCAATAGAAGAGCAAGGAGACCAAATACAACCACCCCCGCCCTAATTATATACGTTATATTGCATCAACATACTCTACCATACAAAAAAAAAGTGTTTTATTCATTACGTTTAATTCGATTAAAGTTAAATTACATTTTATTAAAATGTTTGTGTTTAAGCAGATCTACAAGGTCACAGCGGGTCACACCACGACACATTGTGAGCTTGTAGATCAGCTATCTTTCTTTATTGGTCGTACATGCAGCATACGCGGGTTAACCCATTAAGGCCTGGAACGCATCTGTGTCACTTTAGATTTCTTTGGCTATTCAAAAATGGCTATTCAAAAATTGGCTATTCAAAAATAGCATATATACAAGCTCATAGCGCGGCACCGAGTGCCGCGCTATGAGCTTGTAGATCTGCTATTTTTGAAAAACCTTGAAAACATTTTTTTTTTTTTTTTTTTTTAACTGTTAGGATTTAGAAAACATTTTTAAGAATGGCCTCAGGTCTTCATGGGTTAAAGTGGTCAGTGTCTCCATAGTCAGTGGCATATCAGTCTTAACATTGTGTTCTCTGTGTGTGTGTCCGGCAGAGATCTCTGGGAACTCGGAGGACATTCCTCTGGTCCGCTGGAGGCAGCAGTGGCTGGAGAACGGAACTCTTCTGTTCCACATCCACCACCAGGACGGGGGTCTCAACATGCCCGGCCAATCCCCGACCGAGGACCCTGCCTCCGACTCTGCAGAGGAAGAACTCCGCATTCTGCACATCTCTGTCATGGTAAACTGTTCTAACTGTTACAATGGGCCTCATTTTCATATATTCACCAGTGGCGTAGCTATTCATTTGTAGCTAGGCCTTGCACAATCCGGGTGGGCACAATTTCATTAATTAATGAATTCATACTTGTTTTTGCCTATCTGCACATGATTTAGCAGCACAATGAATTTGTATTAGTTGAATAGATAATAGACAGGTTGTCATCTCCAATCAGTAAGAGATTAACACCCACTGCCAAATTTAGCAGCTTAACAGTGTGGATTTGAATGCAGAGATGACTGTCCACATTATGTTATGTTATTTTAGTTGACAATGGCTTAATATGAGATCTAAAAATACACGCGCGCACACACACACACACACACACACACACACACACACACACACACACACACACACACACACACACACACACACACACACCCACACACGCACACGCACCTCCGCCTGCCATTGTGCAGTATGCCGTTTCAATTCCAATTTTGGTTCCTATCAGGGGAAATGGTTTTGTGACGCTTTGTGTCCTGGCATTCTTTGTCGTAGTATAAAGTCACTACGCCAGAGATGTATCCATTCATATTGTGTCAAAAGAAAAGAAAGAAAGACAAAACAGAACGCTCCAGTCTTAGAAGAAGAGACATGCAGTACTGTTTCTGTGTGGAGTGAGTTTGTTGTTGAGGACTCATCCTTCATGCGACGAAGTGGCAGCAACAGTCAAAGACAAATGATTTCAGGTTTCAGGTGCAAAGCGCTTCAGGATGTCTCCAGTGTCCCCACAGTAAAACAAGGCATATTTTATTTGTTTACCACATTTCAACAACAAGGCAAATCAAAGTACTCTACGCAAAACATTAAGCACTGAGACATTAAGACACACATTAACAAACACATTATACAAGTTAAATTAAGACAAAACCGATAAGTTGAATAAAATTACAATGCATAAAAAATATTAAAAAAATATCAGTAAAAATCCTCCGTGCTAGTTTGCATGTATATACTGATACTGTTACCAATAGATACAGAACCCTAGCGTCCCTATTCTGGGGAGAACATTCAGCATTAGCTAATACGGTGACTGCTCATAAGTCCGACATCCCACTACTCCGACTGCGTGGCTTCCGCGTGCGGTTAGGGTTAGGGTTAGGGATAGGGATAGGGTTAGGGTTAGGGTAATCTCTCAAGAACAGATTCTGCTCTGCGTTAGAATCTGTCGTGAAGGTTCGTCAAAACGTGTGCGCACTGTGTGGGCGTGGGCGTGCCTTCAGATCAGGAAGCAGGCCGCGCTTTACCCAATCAAATGTAGTGGGCGGGATTTACGTGTCGCTGATCCTTCCCTACTCGAAACAAGCCGAAACTAATTTAACAATAGCGTCCGCGGAGCAGACAAAACCACGGAAAGATATCCACATTTTAACTTGCTCTTTCATCATAGAAACAAGTGGGCTTATAACCAAAACGATCCATGTTCTCTGGGAGAAGTGGTGTTAGTGTTCCGTGTAGAAATATTGTTAGTGGGAATGAAAACATAGTTGCACCACCGGAAGTGCAGCATGAAGGCAGACTCAAACCTCGGTTTCCTTTGCGCACGTGTGCTGCACTTTCATTGTCCCAGAGCCAACATTAGATAGCACAAACAGAACAGCAGAGGGCGCTGTTTTTCATTCTCATTTGGCTTTGGGTTCCCAGATTGGGGATAGGGATAGGGATAGGGTTAGTAATGTCGGAACAATGACATGTCTGAACAATGACATGTAACAGCTAATACCTGTGTGTGTGTGTGTGTGTGTGTGTGTGTGTGTGTGTGTGAGCTTAGAGATTGATTGGCTATTTTCAGCAAAGATATTCAGCAAGGGTCTTCAACAGGGGGTCCGTGACCCCTAGGGGGTCCTCAGAGTTACTACAGTGGGGGCCACCTAATATTTATATGATATGAGTTAACAGTGAGGATCGTATACTGTGTTCCCTGCAAATGTAAGAGACACCAGATGAGGAAAAAAACCTCTCAGACAGCATTCAAAAACAGTTCATTGACCAGCAAAGCGGTAAAGCTGCACCCATATGCCTGTAAAGCTGCACCCATATGCCTGTAAAGCTGCACCCATATGCCTGTAAAGCTGCACCCATATGCCTGTAAAGCTGCACCCATATGCCTGTAAAGCTGCACCCATATGCCTGTAAAGCTGCACCCATATGCCTGTAAAGCTGCACCCATATGCCTGTAAAGCTGCACCCATATGCCTGTAAAGCTGCACCCATATGCCTGTAAAGCTGCACCCATATGCCTGTAAAGCTGCACCCATATGCCTGTAAAGCTGCACCCATATGCCTGAACATCAAGGAGATAGTTGACGTTTTGTTGACGCTCTTCATTTCACAAGTATAATAATCCAGTGGTTTGTGCTCGTGTTACGCTGCTCTGTATCAAATCTTATCTGCTGTGTTGGCATAGCAGGAAAACGAATCCTTTGATCTGAGCTGCTTCCTCCTTTCTGCCCGAGGAAATGTATATTTATTAGATTTAATCCATTGAGACCGGGAAATAATCTGTGTGTCATTTTAAGGTTTCTTTGGGCTATGCAAAAAAAGCAGATCTACAAGCTCATAGCGCGGCGCCGAGTGCCACACTATGAGCTTGTAGATCTTTTTTTTTTTAATTGTGAAAATGTGTGCAAATCTTTACATATTTTTTAAAGGGAACAATTTTGACTGAAATCTTTGCATCTGGGGGGTCCCTATTACTAAATATTTGTAGATGGGGGTCCGCGGCCAAATACATATAATTTTGGGGGTCCTTGACATGAAAAAGTTTGAGAACCACTGAAATGGAAACATACGTTTTTCAAAAAAAAACTGTAGGATTTAGAAGACATTTGTAGAATCCCCCCAGAAGCAAACATTTTAGTTAGAAATGTTCGCTTTAAAAAAAAAATATATATATATATATATTCAAAAGATTTGCACAAACTTTCAAAACATTTTCTAAAATAGCAGAGCTACAAGTCATAGCGCGGCGCTCGGTGCCGCGCTACGAGCTTGTAGATCTGCTATTTTTTGAATAGCCCAAAGAAACCTAAAAACGACACACAGATGCGTTCCCGGTCGTAATGGGTTAAGATTAGGCCACACCTACTCCAGATGCCCTTTTTCCTCCAGCCCCAAAGACGTTACAATCACACTTTGATGGATGGTATGTATTTTTTCCGACATTGAAAGCATATTATAACTGCATACACACATGATTAGTCAGCTTGAGGGGAGTTTTGCCAGAAGCTAAGTGTGGCGGATGGATGGAGAGAGAGAGAGAGAGAGAGAGAGAGAGTACAGAGCGCACAGACGCTCCTTGAATGTCAATGACAAACTGACCTTGGGATTTACACTTCACGTCGTGCATCTGCTAGCTAGCAAACACACCCCGGCCCGCCATACTGTGTGTGTGTGTGTGTGTGTGTGTGTGTGTGTGTGTGTGTGTGTGTGTGTGTGTGTGTGTGTGTGTGTGTGTGTGTGTGTGTGTGTGTGTGTGTGTGCGTGTGCGTGTGCGCGCGCGTCTCCATTTTATTGAATTTATTTTTTCTAATTTCACATTTTACCCTCCTGGGCAACGCCGGTCATATATATATCTACATTTCCAGTGGTGGAAAAAGTACTAAATTTTTTTACTTAAATAAAAGTATCAATACTGCAATATATAAAATATTCTGTTACAAGTCAAATTCCGGAATTCAAAATATGCTTGAGTAAAAGTACAAAAGTATTGGCTTCAAAATGTACTTACAGGTAGGGTATTATTATTTTTTTGTTAAAAATGTTAAAGTACTATATTGTGATAGTAATCATTGCTACAGAGCGTTTGTTGGGTCACAGGGGTCCCTCCAGCTCTTTAGTAAACACAATATAGTACATTATCAGGTAGGTGACAACATTTAAGCCAATCAGGAGAGAGCACTGAACATGCACTTTCTGTTTAATAAAGAGCTGGAGAGACATGGAGACTCCTTTTACTGAACAAACACTATATAGCAATGAGTACTATCACAATATAGAGCTATTTAAGACTTATTTTGACCAAAGTAAATCCATTACCCTACCTTTTAAAGTACCAAAAGTAAAAGCAGTCATTATGCAGAATGTCCCATTTAGAGTTTTCAAATGTATACAAATCTTTTGAAAATAGCAGATCTACAACCTCACAATGCGTCGTATCGCGACACATTGTGAGCTTGTAGATCGGCTATTTTCAAATGGCCAAAATGTATAAAGGCCAGAAGTGGTTAATGTATGTTTTGTAATAATCCAAATGTACAAAGTAACTAGTAACTCAAGTGTTTCAAATAAATCTAGTGGAGTACAAATACAATAGTTGGATGCGAGATGTCGTGGAGTAGAAGTAAAAGTATTGGAAATTGAAAATACTCAAGTAAAGTACAAATACCTCAACATTTAACTTAAGTAGTACTTAAATGTACTTAGTTACTTAACACCACTGTACATTTCACATATCCTTTGGCTGGAGTTCCTATGTTTTTCTATTCGCCGCCCCCTCCACTATCTCCTCATCCTGAGAAAGACATTTAAAAAAAAAATGTTTTAATTTTCCTATTTTTTAGAAAGCCCTGCTGGCAGAGCTGCCGGGCTCGCTCCGCTCTCCCGTGGAGACGTGGGCAGAGAGGCGGATTAGCATGCAGATACGTCCAGGCTGCGACAACAGATGGACCCGGCACTGGCTTGCCGCGGCGCTCGGGCCTCGCCGTCGGAGGTCGCCCGACCGATAAATCCAAAAAGCCTTGTTGTCGCTTTGCTCGGCTCGCCGAGGGCAACACACGGTCGGTCCCCCCCCCCCCCCCACCCTCTCCAAAGTGTGTTCCACCAGCCTTTTTAGCTCAAACACACACCTGTCACTGAGCCATTTCCCCATTGTCTGCCATAAGGCCTGGGTGTACCGGGGGGCCAGTAGTGGTCAGTCAGCACAATGTGATTTCTGCCAGACATACCTGGCTAAAAATACACCTGTATCCCTGCCTTAGGTGTTCTCACAACTAGTTCACTGAGAGGTCTATGGAGGGCCTCCTGGCAGTGAGAGGGATAGTTATGTGTTGAATGCAGCACGGATGTATGACCAGCGGTGTTAAGTAACTAAGTACATTTGCTTAAGTACTGTACTTAAGTAGGCTTTTGAGGATTTTTTTACTAGAGTATTTCCAAGTTTCAGTACTTGTACTTCTACTCCACTACATCTCAGAGGCAAACATTGTACTTTTACTCCACTACATTATTTGAAAACTTTACTAGTTACTTGTAGATTTTTTATATTATTACAACACATACACTAACCACTTCAGGCCTATATACATTTCAGCCATTTGAAAAGAGCAGATCTACAAGCTCACAATGTGTTGCAATGTGGCACATTGTTAGCTTGTAGAGCTGCTGTTTTCAAAAGATGTTTATACATTTGAAAACTTGAAATGGGACATTTTGCATGATGAGTACTTTTACTTTTGGTACTTTAAGTACATTGTGATACCAATACCTTTGTACTTTTACTCAACTCAATTTTGAATTCCGGACTTTTACTTACGTATTTCTATTTTGCAATATTGATAGTTTTAATTAATTGTTTTAATTTTTCCACCACTGTGTATGACAAACCTGCATCAACACAAAGGGGTCGTACAGCATAGATATCCTATAGTTTCACGATTATTTTCACGATTAACTTTCGACCTGACCGACCATGTTGAATATGTCATTTTAGGTCGAAAATTGCTGATCTACAAGCTCAAGATGCGATGTGTTGTGAACTTGTAGATTGTAGCTATTTTCACTATATATTTGTACAAATATATATATACACCATCGTATATAAAGTTTAAGATAGGGCTCAAGTGGTTTAGGGTCGCCTATATCAATACACTTTACATGTGTTATTGTCAGACGCTTTTCATGGCGATGCATTTTGTCCTAGATATAACAGGCTGTGTCCAGGTAACATATTATCCTATCAGGCTTTACAGCCAGGTAACAGATCGTCCAATAAGATCCGGTTCATCGCCCGGCCACCAGACAGACCCATGATGAGATCATTTAGAGCTCTTGGATGAGTTAAAGCTCCAGACTTTTTTGTTCAGCCTTTTTTTTTGGCCTTGAAAAGAAGCCTGTTGGGAAATTTAGTTCAATGAACTGCACCAAACTCTAGGCTCTGTAACCAGAGAAAGGGAATCCGTCCAAAACTGGTTCTAGTTGTCTCATTTGGACCAATAAGGGGCCAGCTTCTGAGTTGTAAATTGAGTCTATATAGGAAGTGACAGTTCACATGAATGGCCTGTAGTTTCGCTGTTTTACCCCCTGCTGGCGTCAGAAAGAATTTCTCTCCATTCAAGCGGATGGGTTTTTGCCGAACTGTAGACTTGATTTTATTACCTTAACACACATTGGCATGAATACTATATGCTTCCATATTATGCGTTTTGGTAAATTATGATCCCATTTATTAAAAAAAAAAAGTAGGGTATGCTGTAGGAGGGGCCTGGCTACCTTGTGATGATTTTATTGACAACCTACACAACCAAAAGCATTCATTCCCCACCCCCGCTCTGGTCCCAACCAATAGCATTAATTTCCGAGTGCATAGGATGTGACACGATATGAGGCGATGTAGAATTGGCAAAACAGGCTTCATTTATGGTCTGTGTGAGTCTATGAGCGTAACTTTGTCCATCCTTTTTACTGTCTATGATTTGGACACTGTGGGTTAACTTTTAAGCTTTCCTGATGTAAAGAGACGCCATTCCACAGTCCCAGGCTCCTCCCAGTGAACTTTTTAACTCTTAACAAGGTGACCCCAATGTCACCTTGCCTAGATGTTGGTCCTCTCTGACCATCCATAATAGATGACTAACCTTGTGTTTGTCTTTTTCCAACCCTGGGTCCAAACACACACGCCCTCACACACACACACACACACACACACGCACACACACGCACACACACACGCACACACGCACAAACAAACAAACACACACAAACACACACGCCCTCAGCTTCAGCCTGATCCCTGAGGTAGTGACAACTACAAAGTAAGACTTGAGTCAACAAACAAAGCTAGAAAATAAATTGTATACTTTATTTATCTTACCAAGCTGTGATGTGTTCATGGTCCTCAGTGGATCATAGCAATGTCTATCAGACAGTGGTGGAACAAAAGTACTCATTATTTTTTACTCAAGGAAAAGTATCAATACTGCAATGTAGAAATACCCTGTTACTAGTAAATGTCCGGAATTCAACATTTACTTGAGTTAAAGTACACACGTATTGGTATCAAAATGTACTTTAAGTACCAAAAGTAGAAAGTACACATTATGCATAATGTCCCATTTAAAGTTTTCAAATCTTTTGAAAATAGCAGATCTACAAGCTCACAATATGTCGCATCGCGACGCGTTGTGAGCTTGTGCTTGTTGATCGTCTATTTTCAAATAGCCAAAGTATATTATGGGTCTGAACTGGTTAATGTAAGCTGTAAGTAACTAGTAACTAATGTTTTCAAACAGTTGTAGTGGAGTAAAAGTATAATATTTGCCTCTGAGATGTGTAGTGGAGTAGAAGTAAAAGCATTGAACATCGGAAATACTCCTGTCAAGTAAAAGTAACTCAAAATTGTACTTAAGTGTCAGTACTTGAGTAAATGTACTTAGTTACTTTACACCACTGCTGGCCGTTGTTGTCCTGGCCCATATAATGATGGCAGTCGGCCTTGTCCTTTGCACTGTATGGGCGATGCACAGCATGCCCGGGACAGTGCAATATGGCACCATTTGGTGGACAACATGCTGTGTGCTCAGCCCTCAGGGTACAAGAGTGTGTTATGTTGGGCCAGTCTGCAGAACCCCCCCCCCCCCCGCTGTGACCACTCAACCCAAAAGGTGAGGCGCAGACCAATCTGTTCATGCCTTATGGCTGCTTGATAATGATGGCAGCAAATAATGTCACGTTATTTATACAGGCTCTTTCCATTCAGATTCTGCTGTTTTCTCTCCAGCAGAAAGGCCTGGCTATAACATGACAACCATGTACTTAACATGAAGAATTAACTCTTTGACTGACAGAAATAAAATATAATTTTGCCACGCCCACAGCCAGCCATTTTCAAGTGTTTTCACTAGGCGTGGAGATCCCTCCCCCCTCAAGGGCAGGGGGGGTTTTGTCCCCCCCCCTAGCTTAAGATTGGACCCCCCCCCCCCAAAGTTGTTTAGAATAATACAAATAAATGTTAAAATTATTAAAAATACTTATTTAATAGAACCTGAACCCACTTTTGAAATCATTAGGCCTGTCCCCGACTAAGGATTTGTATAGTCGAATGTGATTGGCGACTAATTGCCAATAGTCGACTGGCATTTTGTAAATTGAATAAATACATATAATTTTTAAAGTCTATACACACACATATATACATATATATATATATATGAAAAAAATTATGTATTTAACTTTGGGGAATATAATATTTGCTGAAAAAGGTGAAAACATGTGAAACATTTGGGGGGAAAGCACGATTTTTTTTTGGGGAAAAAAAAGCGCGTGCGCAGTCCCCCGCCCAGCCCAGCCCCCTTGGAATAAATGACTTCCAGTGCCCTTGCCTATTACTTATTATTATTTTTGCTATTATTTCACTCTTTTCAGCTGTGAAATCTAACCCCAACCCCAACCCCCAAAACCTCACCAAATGCCTGATCCTCCTAACCACGACCATAACCTGAATATTTTACAAATGTTTTATCTTGGCTCTAAAAATCTTCTATCTGTGAAAACACTTGCCTTGCGGGGTCCCGGAAAATGGCCCTCACAAGGTCCACTTTTATACGTTTGGGAACATCTGGCCCTCATACCTCACACACACACACACACACACGCACACGCACACGCACGCGCACGCAGACGCACACACCTGAATCACGCATGCACACAATGTCACGGCCCATATTGAATGAATCA
This sequence comes from Gymnoscopelus braueri, assembly GCF_963280865.1. Lineage (NCBI taxonomy): Eukaryota > Metazoa > Chordata > Actinopteri > Myctophiformes > Myctophidae > Gymnoscopelus > Gymnoscopelus braueri. The sequence continues at coordinate 3,299,465 of NC_137611.1, forward strand.
CCGACAGTGGGTTTTAATGGGCAGAGGGGGACGAGGTGGAGCAGCTTGTGGCCGGGGCGGTGAGTGGGGATCAAACCCTCAACGACCGTTACCGCTCCGTCATTGAGATTCATGTTGTGACCCCCGCTAATGCCAAACGCTGATGACATTGATCCCATAAACCTTAACCCATTAAGGCCGGGAACGCATCTGTGTCATTTTTTGATTTTTTTAACCGTTATTTTATACTTTGGCTGTTCAAAAAGAGCAGATATACAAGCTCATAGCGCGGCACCGAGTGCCGCGCTATGAGCTTGTAGATCTGCTATTTTCTGCAAATCTTTGAATGTATATATTTTTTAAGGCATTATTTTTTACTCAAATCTTTGCTTCTGGGGTGTATTTTGGGATGTGGGTCCGCAGCCAAATACATATCATTCTGGGGGCCCTTGACATGAAAAAAGTTTGAGAACCACTGATATTATTATTATATATTACTATTATACATAGCAGCAACATGAGTGTTTCTGAAAACTGTTTTAGAAGACATTTCTAGAATCCCCCAGAAGCAAAGATTTGAGATACAAAACACATTGCTTTAAAAAATATATATACATATTCAAAGATTTGCACATATTTTCATTTATTTTGTTTTTTTTGCAGATCTACGAGCTTGTAGATCTGCTATTTTTGAATAGCCAAAGTATAAATAATGGTGATAGCTCAAATCTAAAATGACACAGTCAGTATGCGTCCCCCCAGGTCTGAAGGGGTTAAATCAATGTGTCCCTGACCGCTTGTAAAGCAGTCGGCGCAGTGTGGCCACAATCCCCCCGTCCTCTCCTCTCCTCCTCGCCGAGTTCTCTGCTCTCTCTGAGCGCCGCGGCGCGTGTGTCATGTTTTTTGAAGAGCCTAGCTAGCGGAGCGTGACAGGCTGATCTATGATTCCCAAACGCAGGAGGACACGATGGGGCTGAGGCGTCTCAAGTGTGTTTTTGCCCTCTCCTCCTCCTCCTCCTCCTCCTCCTCCTCCTCCCCGTGAATCTGTGACACAGACAATAGAGAGTTTTTCTCTCTCTCTCTCTCTCTCTCTCTCTCTCTCTCTCTCTTTCTCTCTCTCTCTCTCTCTCTCTCTCTGCACATCAAGACACCACTTGAAAGTGAACGGCGTTGTTCTTATAAGAGAAACTAAAGTCTGCTTCAATTGGTGTTTTTGGTCTTTTTTTAAACCACTTAAGCCCTATGTTATACTTTGGCTGATCTAGAATAGCACAGCTTGTGGATCTACTATTTAAAAGAATGGAAAATACATACATAAATGTGTACAGATGTATGCAAGGGATAATCAATGGGGAAACAGGTCATTATTGAGTGGCAGGGCGATTTAGACCCCGACGCAAAGTATAGGGGTCGAACGTTATCACCTGTCCATGCCAAGTCCAAGTCCAACACCAGACGCCTTGACAGGAGCGTTCTCCACCCTGCAGTAACAACAACATCCCCCCCTCCCCCCCTCCCTCCCCCTGTTGGAGACGTTACACCAAGTAGTGTTCATGCCTTTAACACAGAGGTCTTCAACAGGGGGTCCGCGACCCCTAGGGGGTCCGCGGAGGTACTGCAGGGGGTCCGCAAAATTGTTGTTTGATTAAACAATATTTTGGTTAAAAAAAAAGAAAAACGTTTTTTCTTTTTCCCCCCCAAAATGTCAAATTGTAAACAAAACATGAATCCATAGCAAACAGATAAATGGAGGCACAATGCACAATAACATGGTATGTTTATACATATTTTGTAGATCATTTTTTGTTTTGCACACCTACTGGGGCAGGTGCGTATAGGAGCAGGCAATATAAAACACAATTGTATACATAAATATACAATATATGTGGTAGCCCCCCCTACCCTACGAGGTAGGGGGTCCCTGCTCCATCTCCCCATCAGTTTGGGGGTCCCTGGCCTGAAAAGGTTGAAGACCCCTGCTTTAACACATTGGGTGCCAGAATTTTATGATAACAGATTACGTTCGGTGCCAGAAATCTCACCGTTGCGCTGTGGTGTTTAAAGCTGTAAACTCCATGACGAGCAATCCATGAGAAAAAAAATGCGTGTAGGTTGCGCGATGGTCCTGGCTAAAGCCTGAAACAACAACATGTCTCACGCGACTCACCATTGCAGAGCGGTCGCGCATCGAGAATGACTCGTTTTGCCCACTGTAAAAAGTTAAGGAGATACAGAGGAAACAATAAGGTAAAACAAACGTATATTTACGTTTTTTTAGGATTGTTGGCACTCCGCGGGTGTATTTGCAAAACCGTAATATTATGGTTTTGGCACTCATTGTGTTAAGAAGAGACTGAACAAACCCCTCCTCAGCATGAGACTGTAATCCCACCAGGCTCAAGGATATTCAATCAGACACAAGTTCAGTTCCTACATTATTCCTGAGCAGCTGCAGATCTGTGATATATAGGCTCTCTGAATGCTCTTCCTAAAGCCTGTTGGCCTCCCTCAGAATCAAAAAAATGCACATCTACAAGCTTTTATATCTGCCATTTTTGAATAGCCCAAAGTATAAAATAATGGCTGCAGCTAAAACTCGAAAATGACACAGTATATGCGTTCGCAGTATGGAAAAAAAGCTTCATAAATGTTGGTCATGCTACACACAACTAATACTGACAGAAAATGTGCAACTCAATTTAATTTAATTTAATTTCCCATAGAGCAAAACGTGATTGAAATAAGCTAAGGTAATAATAAAAAAGAAAATAGTACAAAAGAAAAAGAAAAAAACCCAAAAAAACCAATGTTAACTGGGTCTGAAGGTCCTTTTACGACATTTTCACTCACTTTCCTCCCTCTGGACACGTTCTGAGAGGGCCCACACTCGTACCTTAACCCATTCAGACTGGGGACGCATCTGTGTCATTTTAGATGTTAACCACCCTAGCCATTATCTTATACTTTGGGCTATTCAAAAATAGCAGATATACAAGCTCATAGCGCGGCACCGAGTGCAGCTCGTTAATCTGCTATTTTTTGAAAAAAAAGTTAAAATGTGTGCAAATCGTTGATTTTTATATATTTTTTAAGCGAACATTTGTAACTCAAATCTTTGCTTCAGGGGGATTCTACAAATGTCTTCTAAATCCTAACAGTTTAAAAAAAAAAACGTATTTGGCCGTGGACCCCCATCTCAAAATATTTTGTTCCAGGGACCACCAGAAGTTGTAACAGAGTTAAAACAATTCGCTTTAAAATATATTTATTCAAATATTTGCACACATACTCAGGATGTATTAAAAAATAGCAGATCTACAAGCTCATAGCGCGGCACACGGTGCCGCGCTATGAGCTTGTATATCTGCTATTTTTTTGAATAGCCAAATAAATAAAATAAAAATGACACAGATGCGTTCCCGGTCTTAAGGGGTTAAGTGCCTGATAATCCTTTGTTTTATGGCCACTCACACCCTGGGAGAGGAAAGAGCCTTCTCTCCTCGCTTCCGTCCGTCATTTAATCCACAAAACGTCTATCTGATGAAGTCCATCAGGACCCGAGATGTTTGACCCATCCTCCTCATCCTCACTAATGGCAGTGTGACTTCCTGTTTCCAGGAACCTCTGCTTATTAAGCAACATGTGTGTTATGCAGCGCAATAAATCATGGTAAACAGCGCAAAAGGCAGTGGTGTGAAGTAACTAAGTTACATTTACTCAAGTACTGTACTTAAATACAATTTTGAGGCATTGTTACTTTACTGGAGCATTTCCAATTTGCAATACTTTTACTTCTACTCCACTACATCTCAGAGGCAAATATTATAATTCTACTCCACTACAATTATTTGAAAACTTTAAGATACTAGTTACTTTGTAGATTGTGATTATCATTTAAAACACGGTAACCACTTCAGCCCTATATACATTTCTGCCATTTGAAAATAGTAGATCTACAAGCTCACAGTGCGTCGCGTGAGCTTGTAGATCGGCTATTTAAAAAAAAAAGACATACATTTGAAAACTTGTGAAATGGGACTTTCTGCACAATGACTACATTTGGTACTTTAAGTACATTTTGATACCAAAACTTTTGTACTTTTACTCAAGTCCATTTTCGCCAAATATTGGTCTATTATTACATGCCCAGATTACGGACACTAGCGTTCATGTTTTTAATATATATATATATATATATATATATATATATATTATTATGTATATATATTATACATAATAGTGATTGCAGAACATTTCTCATTTGCTGTGATTTGATAGAGTTACTGGGAAATGTGGTGAATATTGCATTGCTACCAAATGAATGAGTCAAAGCTGATGAAAGCATCAATGACTTTGTCCAGACAAACCCTGACAGTAGACATTCATCCCTAGCATTTCTATTTCACAATATGAAGAACATCAATCATAAACAGACTAAATGAACTGACTTTAACATATTTTAAATGAAAACATATTAAATGCTTGACTTTAGATTCTAAGCAATAATCTGGGGCTCATATAGTCTAACACATTTTGTCCTGGTGTGAGCAGTGGCTTCACGGTGGAAGAGCACAGTTGCAAAAACATGTAATACAAATAAAATAAAAAGGTGTTTATCCACTTAAGCCTTTAATACTTCATGGTACGATGAATAAAACAAAATACAGACGTGATCCATTGTGAGCTGGTACTGTGGATCGGCGATTTTCACTATTTTTGAAAATATCACATCACACATTCACTGCCAAGTATTCATTAATTAATTCATTCGCCACTGACAACGTTTTCACCTTATTGTGTCTTTTAGATGAGCGGCAATTTTTTTTTTTATGAACAAACCATGTCTCCATGGAAACACCACTCTCTCTGCTTTCTGCCGGAACAAAAATGTTGTAACCGCGATCGGCCATTTTGTTGTTATCGGCAGTTGAAAACGCAGTTTGAGAGAAGAAATCCGAGCTACACGTGCTTTTCTAAATTCTTATCGGCAGTGGGGGGGGGGGAAAATTTAGAGGGCGGCAGTGGCTCAGGGGTAGAGTGGCCGGGTAGAGTGAACTGGAAACCGCAAGGTTCTCAACTTCTCTGCGCGTCCCAAATAATCACCGGCCTCTCATTGAAAATGAATTACATAGGCGCGTTGGCCGCTTGCCGTATGAAAGGACCTTTAGAGTCGAAGTGTCCTTGAGCAAGACACTGAACCCCTAATTGCTCCCGAAGAGCAAGGTTGGTGCCTTGAATGGTTTCCTCCTCCATCTGTGTGTGAATGTGTGTGTGAATGGGTGAATGTAATGCACAATCTATGTAAAGCGCTTTGCTATATAAATGCACCATTTACCATTTTTTACCATTTATAACGTGATTTGTTAACAGATTTTTTTTTGTCCGTCCATAACTTCTCTCGCAGAAGAGAAGGAATTCTCTTATCACTGAAAAGACTAAACGACGTAAATATACGTCCTTGGCAGGCAAGTGTTGGATTTGAAAGGACATACATATTCTGTACATCCGTGGCAGGCAATGTGTTAATTATATTTTAATATTAAATATTTCGGATTCTTTTTGATTACCGATATCTTTGATAACACTAGACCGGTGGCCGCACCGGCCTACCTGGGAACGATGCAAGTTGGGAAAGATTCAAATATGCAATGCATGCCCCACCCTAGCCTGGTAAACCCCCCTCTCATTTGCATTTGATTTCCGTAGGGAGGGGGGTTTACCAGGCTAGCCCCACCCTGTTATGCAATACCCGTTGTGTCCTTGGTAACCATTGGTTTGTCTGTGTCCCTTTTATGCTCATATATGGAGATCCCTGATATCAATATATAATATATATATATGTGAACTACAGACATACAGACATTATGTGCATTTATTGTAAGGTTGCCCAACATAGGGTTAAAAGTTTTTAATAGGAAAGCCTTGGACTTTGACTATTAATAAAGTAAACATTTGGAACCCTCTGAAGATGTGAAGAAAATAAACCTTTTAAATTACACAGTTTTTTCCCCCCATGTCTTCTCAGTTCTTTAGCATCATGCATTTAGTGCTCTGCTGTTGATCAAACTTTAGATGTCTAGAGATGGTGGTTTACTTTTTAAACAAGCAGTATCTCGGGGCCTATTACGATGGTGCCCCGACACCACAAAGACTTCAAACGTTTAGCTAATAAGGGATGTGTCAAGGGTGTCATGCAATATTAGCTTTTATGAAATATCCCCAAACCAAATTAAATGATTAAAGTTCATGTCATTAATAACCATTTCCAGTGGGAAAAGCCCCTCATGCATGTGGGTGGGAAATGGGGTTTTGACTTTCACATTTGTTCAATGTCAAAATCAGCACTGGATCGTAAACCTTTTGGTAATAATCTGCATAACTGTCACATCCCATTTCATTCAATTTCATTGGAGGTATTAAGTATTAAAGGAGAATTTTGGACTAAAGTTTTCTTACCTTTTCTATGACGTTATGATATCTTAGGATGAATGGTACAGTAGAAAAATTTCATAACCTCACCCCTGAGCCGCCACAGCTTAAAAGGTGCGCGGATAGGCCTTAGGTTAGATCACATATTTTAATAGCTTTTTTTTTGGTGAGATCTGACGTTCATAGTGACAGAACACTATGCAGCAAAAAAAAAAAAAAAAAAAAAACAGAAGTCTCGCTAGACGAGATTGAAATCTGAGATTTCAATCTCGTCTAGCGAGACTTTTTTTTTTTTTTTTTTTTTTTTTGGGACAGTGTTCTGTCACTATGAACGTCAGATCTCACAAAAAAAAAAAAAAAAAAGCTATTAAAATATGTGATCTAACCTAAGGCCTATCCGCGCACCTTTTAAGCTGTGGCGGCTCAGGGGTGGAGTTATGAAAATGTTCTACTGTACCATTCATCCTAAGATATCATAACGTCATAGAAAAGGTAAGAAAACTTTAGTCCAAAATTCTCCTTTAAGCTCTATGTTTTTAGTATTAACCCTGCCTTAGGTATAGCTGACATCCAATGTGTGTAAGCATACAGTATGATGTTTAGTCCAGTGTTGATTTTGACAGAAAATATTTATGTAGTTTTAGTCATATTTTTGTCATGTGAAATGTTTTTATTTTAGTCTAGTTTTAGTTGACTAAATATCATAAGATTTTCCACTAAATCTACAGTTGATTTAGTCGACTAAAAATATTTTTGGTGGTGCCTTGATGGCGTCATAATGCCTGATTTCACACTTGGTTGCATGCTGAAAATAGCTGATCTACATGCTCACAACACGTTGCAGCGCGATGCGTTGTAGCTCGGCTATTTTCAGAGCGCAACGCCCGAGCCAAGGAGGACGTTAAACTAAATTTGTCTTTGTGAACTTTTTAAAACTACCGAAAACAAACAGTGGAGTCAATAACAAGAAGAATAGCAGATCTATAAGCTTACAACACGGCACAACGTGACATGCTGTGAGCCTTTAGAGCGGCTATTTTATAAGATATTTAGTGTCACATGAAATCAGGAGGGGGCCTAGTAGAGGGCTTTATTGGGTATTCCAGCTAAGTATGTAGGGTTTAATCGCTAAATAGGTGTGGAATACAAAAATGAAAATCACTTCTCCTCAAAAGCGGATCCAACCAGTGACATCTAGTGGCTGAATGTTGGCTGATAGCAGTTTGTTCACTCACACAATATTAAGTAACTTCCCTCATGGTCTCTGGAAGTCGTCAGAGACATTGGATCTCACTGCATTGACAGATTGATAGCTCAGCTCTGTTCTTCTTTTGCCTGATTCAGAGAAAGACCATGTTCCATCTTCCGTTCTGGAGTTAACCCATTAAGACCGGGAAGACATCTGTGTCATTTTTAGATTTATCTCTCTCTCTCTCTCTCTCTCTCTCTCTCTAATGTAAGCTGATGTCTTTGATTCCATTTGTCACAGAGGTAGATTTGATTAAAAAACCCTTTAAAACGTTTGACATCTGACATTCTGTTCAAAAGCACACGGCCATGATGGCAGCACCTTATATCCATTCATACTTACATGTTTATTTTTTACATGGTCAAATTTGAACTATTATGTTGCATATTTTGTGTTATACATTATTTATCTCTCTGGATATCGATGTTTTGTTTTAGCCACTTGAGGCCTATACACAGTGCTGTAAAGTAACTAAGTACATTTACTCGAGTACTGTACTTAAGCACATTTTTGAGGTATTTTTACTTTACTAGAGTATTTCCAAATATCAGTACTTTTACTTCTACTCCAATACACTTCAGAGGCAAATATTGTTCTTTTACTCCACTACAATTATTCTAAAATGTTAGTTACTAGTTACTTTGTAGATGTTGATTATTATTACAAAACATACACTACCCACCAAAGCCCTATATATACATTTCGGCCATTTGAAAATAGCCGATCTACAAGCTCACAATGCATCATATTGCGACGCATTGTGAGCTTATAGATCTGCTATTTTCTAAAGATTGATAAGACACTTGAAATGGGACATTCTGCATAATGACTACTTTATACTCTCTACTTTAAGTACATTTTGATACCAATATATTTGTACCTTTTTTCAAGTACATTTTGTATTCTAGACTTTTACTTGTAACAGAGTATTTCTACACTGTAAAAGTAAAACATTTGAGTACTTTTTCCACCACTGCCTATACAGTACTTTATTTTATCTGAAATATGACATTTTTGCTATTTTGCAGTTTTTTTCACCTTGTATGACATGCCCAAAATAGGGAAGCCTGGTTGAAAGTGCTTGGAAATGGCACATTTACCCCAACACTCGACAACAGATGAATGTATTGTAGAAAATGAATTAGTACAAAATAATACAGTAAATAGAGCTGAAGCAGAGCGATACAGAAGCCCCTAAAAGCATTACCTAAAACATGCACTCAATGGTCAGTCCAATCTGTTTGTGACATTGTTAAATAAGAGGCCAAGATTCATTTATTTTGAGAATGGAACAGCATGGCTAAAAGCATGCACCCGCACGCCAAATGTACTGTAGTTATGATAATCAAAATAATGCTATAAAATGCCGTATTTCAGACTCCTTTTTTTTGTTTGGTGCGTAATTAGAAAAATGGCATGTTTTCTTGGAGACGTTGCATTAATGCGCAGCAATTTTTCTGAACTTCATCAGTGACTTTGAAAGTACTGAAACATTTAACCCATTAAGACCGGGAACGCATCTGTGTCATTTTAGATTTCTTTGGCTGTTCAAAAATAAGCTTGTAGATCTGCAAAAAAATGTTTTGTCTTTTTTTTTATCGTCAAAATTTGTCCAAATCTTTGAATATATATATATTTTAAAGCGAACCAACTGCAAGAAAAATTGCAAGACAAAAAGTGTGCTATGAGCGCTATGAGCTTGTATATCTGCACAAAAAAAATAATTTTCGTAAAAAAATCGTAAAAAAAATCGTAAAAATTTGTGCAAATCTTTGAATATATATATAGATTTTAAAGCAAACATTTGTAACTCATATCTTTGCTTCTGGGGATTCTACAAATGTTTTCTAAATCCTAACAGTTTTTTGAAAAAAATTATGTTGCTATAATCAGTGGTTCTCAAACTTTTTTCATGTCAAGGACCCCCAAAATTAGATGTATTTGGCCGCGGACCTCCATCTCAAAATATGTTGTTCCAGGGGACCCCCCCCCCCCCCCCCCCAGAAAGATTTGAGTAACAAATGTTTGCTTTAAAAAATATATATATTAAAAGATTTGCACACATTTTCACGATTTTTCAAAAATGGCAGATCTACTAGCTCATAGCGCAGCACTCGGTGCCGCGCTATGAGCTTGTAGATCTGCTATTTTTGAATAGCCCAACGTATAAAATAATGGTTAAAGTGGTTACACAGATGCGTTCCCGGTCTAAAAGGGTTAATCAATTTTGCGAGACCAAATGACTGACTCTGAGCTCCTTTTCGACCACTGTGTGCGCATACAGATTTCTGCTGCATAAGTGACCCATATTATGGGGGTGTCATTCGTTTATGTCCTTGACTATGCAGATTAGGCAAACAACTTATGCAAATTGACTTTACTTTTTTGCCAATTCAAATTAATGTCAGCAACTGAATCCCTGCTATTTTTCGGTGTGCCTCACACACATCTTAACTGTTTGCACTGGGACTTTCAAAGACTCATTTAAATTAGTTCCATTCTCACACAGTGTTGGGGAACCTTAACTAACTTACTGTAAATTTGTATTCATTTCTCATTCTGTATGGTAATATTGTCTTGTGTGTTTTGGTTTAATACAAATAGTTTATCCATGTGTAAAGCTGCACTATGTAATTTGGTTCTTCTGCCCCGGATTTGAACCCGGTTTCCTGCACAAGTGTTGAAATCTTTACCATTGAGCTAAGAGCGCTTGCCCGCTTGCTCAGGGGATAAATTGAATATTGACCTTCAGGTAATATATACGTGTCAGATCCTGTGTCTAGGTGAGACATGACCTTTGTCTCAATAGAAGAGCAGAGAGACCAAATACAACCACCACAATTGTATAAGTTATATTGTATCAACATATTCTACCATAAAGATGAGGCAAAATCACATTTAATTCATAATAAAAAAAAACGTACATAGTGCCTCTTTGACTGCTGTCGACTCGATAACACGTCAATGGACCCTTCGCTAAGCCCCACCCACTCCACTCTGTGACTGGTGGTGCGAAGTTAGTCACACCCAGGCCTGACAGCGCCTGGCAATCTCTGCTTCTCACCCATTGACTTGCATGTTAAATGACGGCTTTTCCCCTTAAAGATAATCGATAATTTCAGCAGCAATAGCTTCAAAATCTCTTCTAAATCTAGTCAACAAGGCCTGCAGTAGGCTATGCACTGGGCAAATGTGCATGACATTATTTCAATAAACTAAAAACACGGGACATTTTAGAGGGAGTAATAGCCATGGATACACGACGGTCGTCTGTCTCGACCGTCATGGATGAATTTCAACCTGGTGTTTGCACTTTCTCTATTTATAGCCTGTACATCTACAGAAACGTTCATATTTCAAACATAAAGTGCTTATCCCATGGCCATGGATGTTACATTTATGTACGGGCTCTCAAAAGTACAGGTATCATCCGTATTGTTCAATAAAAAGCATTTTAATCTGATCGGTGGCCATTTTCTCCATATGCTTTCAACTAAGCGACCCTATCGGTTGGTAGGTGTATTACACTCTGATACGTTATAACTCTATGAGAAAATGGCCACCGATCGGATTAAAATGCTTTTTATTGAATAATACAGAATATACGGGTACTTTTGAGAGTCCCGTGCATCATTTTAACATCCGTGGCCATAGGGTAAGCAATTTATATTTGAAATCTGAACGTTTATATATATGTACGGACCGTAAATGGAGAAAGTGCAAACACCAGGTTGAAGTTGATCCATGACTGTAACAGGAGTTTTCATGTACCGCAGGGTAAGACTACAGTAGCAGTTAATAAATAGACGAACAAATGAATGAATATACTTTAACGTGCGGAATCCAAAACAGGCAGCGCTGTGATTCTGAATTTTGTTACGATTACGGTGACTAGTAGCCTATTATTGACACCACCTGGGCGAGTGAGTCGTGTCGTGTAACTTTCTGACAGCTGTGTATGTGTTCAACAACACAGCCATATTCAGCCTTGCCGTTTAAGTGCAGATTTCAGCTTAATTGGGAAAAGCAGCCTCCAACGGGTTTGGGTACGTGGTTCATAGTCACCATTGCGTTATCGTGGTATTCCTATTCTTGCTATTATGTTGCAAATGATTGTGTGTGTGCGGGCGAAATAACATTGACAGCTATGGCAGGTGACGAAAGCTTGCCAGACCTATGCCAGGCTAACAACGGTTGCTAAGCTGGCATTGGACAATCGCTTTTGGGGTGGGGTTTAGCGAAGGGTCCATTGCTCCACTTCTATTTTCTTAAGTCTGGGTGACGAACAGTCATCGTCGTCGTGTATCACAACGGTCTGAAGGCCGATCGGCGATTGTCGAAAACGTCACATCCGGTTATGCCGTATGGACTGTTTGAGCCAGTTTGGGGGGGGTCGAGCGAGTCAGCGAGTGATCAATCTGCTGCTCTCTGCTGGTCTATCTGTCGTATGTGTTTAAAACCGCAGCCAGACAAACTATTTGAAAATTAAATTACAAAATAACAACAACAAAAAAACACAAATATCGCTGGCATTGGGGGAGTACTTTATGAAAATACTCTGGCAGTCAAAGTTAATGTATTACTACTGTCTATAGGAATTCGGTAAAGTGCTGCCCCTAGAGTTGACGCATGTAGGTATAGTGCTGGGCACTATGCCGAAAACTTGTATTTCTGTTTTGTGTGTATGTTGTATTTGTGAGCTGAATTATTCAGTAAAGCTAGTGAATGTGGCAAACGGGACTTGGGACTTTTGGGTGATGCAACTTTGATGATGGAGAGGGCCACTATATTTCCATACTCACTCCAGGGGCCACATTGCATATACTGTCGGGCCATTGTATGTCACTCAAAAGTAGCAAAAATAGCCGTTCTACAAGCTCAAAACGCGTTGCAGTGTGACGCATTTTGAGCTTCTAGATCTGCTATTTTTGCTATTCATGAATTGGAATCCTGTTTTTGTTTTTTTTGGAATCCTGAAAAGTATTTTTTTTATTTAATTTCAAATGCATTTAGTTATACTTATGTTAACTTAAATACAAATACAAATACATTGACATAAAAATGACTATAGCATTTTTATACTAGTCATTAAGCTACTAATATAGACTGAAGTAATTAAAGCGGGTCATGTTTTATGTTTGGAATCATAACAGCTGAAATCAATAATATATCAGTATTCCGATATTAACCTGCGGGCCACATTAAGTGAAGGTGGGGGCCGCATGTGGCCCCCGGTGCCGCCAGTTGCCCATGCATGGCCTTAAAGGGTTGCAACCGGGGCGATAACCGAGAAGTAGCACAAGACCAAGCCAGTTTGCTCAAGATTGGTCCAGCAGTGTGCGAGATTAGCTGTACACACAGACAGACAGACATACAGACAGAGAAACACGGACAGACCGTCGGTGGCATTAACATGTCTGGCAGAGATTTAAACCAGTGCCACAGTACAGATTGTTTGTATACACAAGGCCGATCGATGCCCGCAGGGAACGATGCCTGTTGGGAACGTATTCCCCTCTGATAATGAAATACACCCTGTACACAGGGTTGCCAGATCTGCTTATTATAATTTCCCCGCAATATTTTATTTGAAAATAGCCGATCTACAAGCTCACAACGCGTTGCATCGCGACACGTTGTGAGCTTGTAGATCTGCTATTTTCAAATAGCTGATGTTATGTTAAAGTGCACATGTGGCCCATAGTCACTTCTTTTGGGCTGGTTTTCCTAGACCTGGTTGCTTGTTTCTCTCATAGAATCTGGCAACATTGCCTGTACCCTTTTGAACCTGTTGTCTGTTTGAACCTGCCTTTCATGTCCATATATGGAGATCTCTTCCTCTGTATAAGTAATTATATGTCCATATAAGGGGATCGCTGATGACATCACTATGACGTCAGTGTCTGGTTCACACAGAGATAATGTGCATTCTTCAGGAATATCCATACATGGAGTTCTATTGTCGCACAGTGGTTCTGGACAACCGATAGGTCACACAGAATGCTCAACGAGATTTTGCACAGGATAGATGAGTCCCGTCGACAACGTTTTCCCAAACACTCACATCACGAATCCACCTCCAAGATGTCCAACCTCGAAACATACAATGACAAATGAATGAATTGCAATGACGCCTGCGCAAATCAGCAGTTTGTAATGCCTGGCAACAGTTTGTGTTGTGTATGACATCAGACCAGAAATCTGCTAACCCTATATAAGAACAGTACATCAAAGAGAAATTGTTACTTCAAACATAATCTATTGAGGTGTTCTGATGGGGATAAAGTAGATGGATATCTAAGTTAAAAACTGAGGAGTTTGAGAGAGACTATATGAGGGCAAATTTCCTGCCCCATAAAAGCAAATAGACTTCATATTTGTCTGTGTCCATGACACATAGTGTAGTCAAGAACAATATACTGAGACAGCCCGAGAAGAGGAGAGAGAGACAAGTGAGCGAAGAGAAGATGAGGACAAATCTCCAAGCCGAAAAAGAACAAATATTTCCATCCACATCACAGTCCAACAATTGCAGCAGCTGTAATGAAGAACCAGCGACCGTTCAAATTGCCAGCTCTATAACCAACCAGAGAAAAGGAGATGGAACTGACGAATCAAGGCCTTTCCACTGTAAACAGTGTGACAAGAGTTTCAGTGCCTTAGGTATTCTGAAGCGACACCTGCATATCCACACTGGAGAAAGGCCTTTCCACTGTAAACAGTGTGAGAAGAGTTTCAGTCAGTTAGGTAATCTGAAGACGCACCAGCGTATCCACACTGGAGAAAAGCCTTTCCACTGTAAACAGTGTGGGAAGAGTTTCAATCAGTTAGGTGACCTGAAGACGCACCAGCGTATCCACACTGGAGAAAGGCCTTTCCACTGTAAACAGTGTGAGAAGAGGTTCAGTCAGTTAGGTGACCTGAAGACGCACCAGCGTATCCACACTGGAGAAAAGCCTTTCCACTGTAAACAGTGTGAGAAGAGGTTCAGTCAGTTAGGTCATCTGAAGACGCACCAGCGTATCCACACTGGAGAAAAGCCTTTCCACTGTAAACAGTGTGGGAAGAGTTTCAATCAGTTAGGTGACCTGAAGACACACCAGAGTATCCACACTGGAGAAAAGCCTTTCCACTGTAAACAGTGTGAGAAGAGTTTCAGTCATAAAGGTCATTTGAAGAGACACCAGCGTATCCACACTGGAGAAAAGCCTTTCCACTGTAAACAGTGTGACAAGTGTTTCAGTGAGTTAGATTACCTGAAAACGCACCAGCGTATCCACACTGGAGAAAATCCTTTCCTCTGTAAACAGTGTGACAAGAGTTTCAATCAGTTAGGTGCTCTTATAAGACACCAGCGTATCCACACTGGAGAAAAACCTTTCTACTGTAAACATTGTGACACAAGTTTCAGTATTTTAGGTAATCTGAAGAGACACCAGCGTGTCCACACATGAATACAATCTTCCCTCTGAAAATAGTGAGACGAGAGTTTCAAACAACTAAGCATTCTGAAAAAAATACTAGTGTGTCCATTAGGGGGGTTCGAGTTGGTCAAATTGATGAGAGGCGGAGCATGACTGCCGCTGGTAGAAAGGGAGTCTACAGGGCTTAAAACGTTATTTCTCAATAAAGTGATCCTTTACCTTGAAGCCTTTTTAAAATATTTTTGAAGAAGGCATCGGATTCAGTTAATTTCAGTTCGGCATGAACATCAACTTGAAACTTGGAGATAGGTAATCCAACAAGCTAAATATAACTGTGCTCATATGTTGTCAAAGTTATGTTATTGTTGTGTTTTAATGCATTTTAATTAAAACATGGATATATTTTTTTTGAATGTCCCTGGAGAAAAGATTGACAAGATAACAATAATGTTTGAATGACTTGGACAGAATGTAAACAAAAACTATGTCTAAAAATGAAGCCAGAAACATTGTATGTTAAGACAATTACATATTGAGTTGTACGAACTCTTGTTTTATTTTTGTATTGTTTTATTGGATCTTGTTTAGTCGATACACTTATTTGTTTTAGCTCGTGCTCATTTGATTTTGCTATTTTGTCTCATCTGTTTAAGAAAGTAGGTAGCTGATATATTGCACTTTTACCTTAGCGCTAGGTATACTCTTGGTTGCTTGTTTTTGCAGGAAATGCACTTAAGACTTCTGGTGATTAGTAGTTTCGTTCCCTACCTATGTTGAATGCACTTATTGTAAGTCGCTTTGGATAAAAGCGTCTGCTAAATGACTGTAATGTAATGTAATGTAATATTGACATATGGTCATTTAACCTTTTAGTACAGTATGTACTTGGATGGCATCCAAGAGTCATTAATTAGCCATCACAGTAAACCAAAAAAAAAAAAGCCTTCTCTGAGGACAACAATGGAAATAAGCTCTCTTATACTTCTGACAAGATATGGTATATACAAATGTTTTATATGGTCATGTATATGCATTTTTGTGCATATACACCAATCAATCAAAAACAGAAAGAAAAAAGAACAGAACATCTGTACCAGCTGAAACACCGAATGTGTGATACCTTGTCAGTCACGGTTGCTGTAGTCACCACTCCACTGTGGCTCTGGAGCCAGTCCAGTTCGTGCAGCGTGGTTCTGGCGTTGGGCCCATATTCATATGGCAGATAGAACAGTTCTGACAGCAGGTTCAGGTCGTCCAGGGTCAGCGGTTCGGCCGTGAACAGAGGGGTTTTCACCAGGACCCGGAACGTAGGCGAGTTCTCCCCCCGTCCGTCTGCATGGGCTCCTCATCTGAAGACTCTTTCTTCAGGCGAGCTGGCGGATGACGAGGGCCTGAAAGGAGAGGATGAACCTTTTTACATTTCAGATGTTTATCTGATTCTTGTATCAAGGGTGATGCGTCATAATTATCATACGTGACACAGACTACTGGAATGCATTTACATGTTAGGTGTCTAGCTGACCCTTAACATGTACTACATGACTTATACTCCTGGGGTCAGTTGAACCACCTCACACTAAGTTCAAACTTAGCCTAGTTATAGCTTAAACACGTTCAATCCGGGAAAGTCTCTGTGTCATTTTAGATTTCTTTGGCTATTCAAAAATAGCAGATATACAAGCTCATAGCGCGGCACCGAGTGCCGCGCTATGAGCTTGTAGATCTTTGGAACCTCACTCTTGCAGACAGTAGTAGAGGTAGAGTCGGTCCAAATGCAGTGAAGATCACCTTTTTTTTTTGTGACCAACTTTTTTTATTTTATCTTTTTTTTTAAAACAAGCTTTCAGAGGTGACAGACATTATATCACATTTGTGTGGGTAAGCAGTTCATACAGTTACTCACAGTGACATACGAAAGTGTCTTTTCAGTTCATATAGTCATGTACTGTATCCTCTGATCATGTGGCTGCTAGAGAGCCCAGGTCGCTTCTTAAACCCCCCGCCCCTACCAGACCCCCGGGTTCGCACAGACATTATAGGACGGTGAAACCATGATGTATACATATAAATAATAAGATATTTTTTTTGATAATGCAATGAAGTGAAAAATCAAAGTAAATCATAATTGTGTTTGTTAGATACCCTCTAATCTTGTTACAGAGTGAATGGAAGGGAAACAAACAAAACAGCACAAAAAAATAAATAAAAAAATAACATTATTTTTGTTCAGTCTCAGATGTCAGAGTACATGTGTTCAACCTAGTGGAGTACTGATTTAACCTTCTGGGCCGCAGTAAGTAAAATTTGAATCGATTCTGTCCTTGCGCCCTGTGCTCTAGCACTGGATGCCTCTAATCTCAAGACTTCGTAGAAGGACAACTTCCAACGGTAAATATTGAGATTGTGAGGTGGTTTCCATCTCATTACAAGCATTTTCTTTGCTGCCGTTAAACCAGCCAAAAACACTCTCTTTTTATGAGGTGTTAATCTTAGAGATGAATCATCATTTAATAATAGAATGTGTGGCAAACAAGGTATATTTATCTCCATTATGTCAGTGAGAAATAGTGCAACCTTGGCCCAAAAAGCTAGTACTCCTGGACATTCCCACATCATATGTACATATGTTCCCATGGCTCTTTGCGGACATAGAGAACATAAAGGATTTTGTAGATGTTTGATTTGGCAGAGTTTCCTGGGTGTCAAATAAAATCTTTGTATCAGTTTGTAATGAGTTAGTTGATTATTATAATTACGGGAAGTTAACGGAATATTATCCCATACATTCTGCCAATTTATGCAGGCGTTATAATCTTTTAAATCTATGTTCCAGACAGTGATATTTCCTGTATTTTTGTTTAATTTTCCTTGTATTTTATTATATATCCCAGAAACAAAGCCACTTTTAACATTTATGCCTCTTACTATAAGCATCAAGGGATGGACTAATAAAGGTTGATTCCATGGGACACCATATGTGCGCATTGCAGTGCGCAACTGTAAATAAAAAAAGAAGGATGTACTAGGGACATTATAGATTTGTTTGAGCTCTTGAAAAGATCTGAGGCCGTATTCGCTGTATATGTCAGATAGTTTGTGAATACCTTGTCTTTGCCAATTGGGAAATGTGACTGGGTTCCCACCCAACAGTAAGGAGTTATTATCAAAAATAGGGGTATCTAGGTGCCATTTTGTGTCCCACTGTCCCATTTCGGCAATATGTTTCCAAACATAAATTGAATGTGCTATAATTGGGCCGAATTTAGTCTGGCAAAAGCTTTGGGATAGACCAGAAAAGAGGATATCTTTGAATGTATATGGAGATACAATGTGCTTCTCCATATTTACCCATGGTACCTCAGAATCATTATTGAACCATCTTAGCAACGGCCTGAGCATAAAAGAGAAATAATACTGTTCGAAATTAGGAACCGATAGCCCTCCTGTCTTCCTACTGTTTTGGAGTGTAGAGTTGCTAATTCGTGGATGTTGTTCGCGCCATATAAATTTGAATACTAGCCCCTGTAGCTTCTCCCAGAATCCTGGAGGTGGTGGTAAATGAATCATGCTTACCAGAAAATTGATCTTGGGGAGAATATGGGTCTTGACTACTGAGAGCCTGACTGAGAATGGAATTAGTAATAGTGACCAACGGTTTAACTCATCAGATATTGCCTTCTTAAGACTTTTGTAATGTTTTGTCACCATTTTGTCAATGGATGGGTATATATCTATACCTAAATATCTGAAGCAAGAACCCACTGGTATTTCTGTATGTAACTGGGGACTACTTGTTGCTGTATTTAGGGGGAGTAAAATTGATTTATTCAAATTAATCTTGTAACCTGAAATAAAGCTACATTTTTTGATAATATCTAAGACTACAGGTAGGGACCGTGGTGTATTGTCAAGGAATAATAACAGATCGTCTGCGTACAGAGAAATGTTATGGTGAGTGTTATTTACTATTATGGGTTTTATTTCGGCACAATTTCTAATTTTTTGGGCTAAGGGTTCAAGAGATAACGCAAATAATAATGCGGAGGCGGGACAGCCCTGCCTGACGCTACGTCTGATAGGGAAGGGTGTGGAACACTGATTGGATGTGATAACCATGGCCGTTGGATTATGATATAAAATTTTGAGCATATTTATGAATGTGTCCCCAAATGCCATATCTTTCAAAGTGTGCCATAAATACCCCCATTCCAACCTATCAAAGGCCTTTTCGGCGTCGAGAGACAACACTGCACATGGTGACACTTTAGGAGCCTTGTCAATAATATGTAAAAGTCGTCTTAAATTATCTGATGCAAATCTTCGTTTAACAAATCCAGTTTGGTCTGGGTGGACCATTATTGGCAGTATCGTTTCTAGACGCCGAGCGAGTACCTTGGCATATAATTTTAAGTCTCCATTGAGAAGGGACAGTGGGCGATAGTTAGCGCAGATGTTTCCATCTTTTCCTTTTTTCTGTATCAGTGTGATAATTGCAGTACTTATGTCTCTATTAAAACTCCCCTTCATAATGGCTTGTTGGAACATCTCGAGTAGTATTGGACCCAATTCTTCCCAAAAGGTCAAGTACAGCTCCGGTGGGATACCGTCGAAACCTGGTGATTTCCCATGTTTCATTTCTTTCAGTGCATCGTATAGTTCCTCCAGGGTAAAGGGAGAGTCCATTAAAGTTATTTGTTGTTCTGTTAATTTTGGCAGATCCAAGTCTTCGAAAAAGGAGTCTAAATCAGCTTTTGAGAATTGGGCTTCAGATGAAAACAATTGTTGATAAAAAAGTTTAAATTCAAGATTTATTTTGGCCGGATCGTTTATCATCACTCCTTCTTTATTTTGGATTGATGAAATATCTGCTTTCTGTTCGTTATATTGGATTTTCCTAGTCAACACAAAGCTTGGATTATTTCCATTCAGATACTCAGTTTGTCTCGTTCTGTGAGCTAGAAACTCTGCTTTTTGTGCCATTAGGGCATTTAGTTCGGACTTCACTTTCCAAAGCTTCCTTTCTCTTTCTTGATCGTAGTTGTTTTGTTGTTCTGCAGTTAGCAAGGAGTGTCTACTTTCCAATCTGGATATTTCTTGGTGATGGGCTTTGTTCCGTGCTGAGGCAAATGATATTGTATTATTGCGGATAAACCCTTTAGTTGCATCCCATAGAAATCTTACATCTGTAACGCTATTTTTATTGATATTAATGAAAGGTCTGAAGTCCGATCTAAATTGCTCACAGAATGATGGATCCTGCAGTAATGTTAAATTAAATTTCCATCTAGTAGCTCGTTTTGGACAATTTTCAATTGTGAATACACACAGATTGGCATGGTGATCTGATAAGGACATATTAATAATGTCAGTTTTTTTAACACCGCGAAAAATATTAGCAGATATAAGTATATAATCTATTCTTGAAAATGTTTTATGTCTATTCGAAAAGAAGGTGTATTGTTTTAAACTTGGGTTATAATTTCTCCACACATCGATCAATGAATGATTTGACACCAGATTTTTAAATGCTGTTGTAGATGAGTTAACTGAGGTTGGCCCTGACTTATCCAGGTCTGGTGATAAAACTGTATTCATATCTGCACCAAAAATTATCCCACAATCTGAATATTTTTGTAAAATTTGTGTTAATTGAGCATAAAAAGCAGAGTCGTAGGTGTTAGGGGCATATGCTGATAACAGCAGTATCTCTTTGTCACTTAGAATACCCTTTACATAAGTAATTCTGCCATCTGAATCATTTCCTTTCTCAATAGAATTGAATTTGAGTTTTCTAGATATTAGAATTAGTACTCCTTTTGTTTTATTGGTAGCGGATGAGGAAGAAACAACCATGTATCTATTATTTTCTAATTTTCCTAAGTCTTGTGACATTATGTGAGTTTCTTGTAGTAGAGCTATATCAATCCTTTTCCTGTCAAGATATTCGAGACAGCTGCTATATTTGATGTTCTTGTTTATTCCCTGTACATTCCATGAGAGTATATTTATTTTTGCCATGATATATTCTGTAGATTAAAATTTCCTTTGGCAATTGTTATTATATATATCTTGGAATTATTCATGGCACAGTAACAAAGGGGTTTCTATTTGCATTAAATTGTCGAGATATAGAATAAAAATAAATAAATAAAATAAATAAATAATATATAATCATCATGGAACCCTTCCCTGGTCTAGCATCAACCCGATAGCCTCCCACCACCCCTCCCCCCCGAAGACGGTCACGTGGATAGAATACCTTAGTATTCTTATTCCACATAGCCACCTTCCTACCTCCCATTCTCTGCCTATTGCAGAGTTGTGACATGTTGGCTGGTCAAACAGCTCCCTCTACTGGTCTCCCTGTGTTATTAACTACATGCATTACAGAAAAAAACAAAATCAAGAGGGAAACAGAAGGAGAGAATTTCCTTTTTCTTTTTCTTTCTTTCTTTAATTTAAGATAAATTATATTAAGTAAGGAGAGTAATGTCCTGGGTGATATTATCGTCCTCACTAACCATGATGCCGACAACACCGTCCAAAGCCGCACTAATGGTAGTAAAGATAGAAAATAAAAAAACCCAGAAATAATAATTCACCTATCATAGCTACCACTAATACAGTCATTAATAACATCATAATAATAATAATAATAATAATAATAATAATAATAACAAAAATAAGTAAGTGAGTGTTCGGATCTTTCAAATCTTAAGCCCTCCGAATAGGCTGACAGGAAACACACGTCTTTGTCACAACTCGTGTTTGTCTTTTGTAGTTTTATTTTTAACCAAAATCCACAGATGACCACTGTACACAGTACACAGGTCAGACCACAGACCACAGGTTATAAACCTGGAAATAGAAAATAAACAGCATTACCATATATTCACATAATATAGGATGCACAAATAAGCAGCATGTAGTGGAACATATGTAATAGGCTCAACACAGTAGGACCGAAATAAGCCCAAATGACTACATTACCCATGATGCATTCTGAACGGTTACCAACGCGTCCCCCAGCTACCATTAAGTTAGTGTCCAATTTACAAGACACAACATACACCAATACACAACTCTTCAATGTACTAATTAGGTAGCATTGATGACATTTACCACAGTAACATTCATAAAGTTTGTTGATGAGACGTTTACATTGTTAGATCAGTCACGGCAGCGACGTTAGCATTAGCCGCATGCTAGCGATCACTCGGCCGTTAGCTTAGCTACGCGCTAACGGCTCATATTAAGTTGGTTTGGCTATTAATCATTAATCCCAACTAACGCCAACACAGTAATGGATGTAAACATTCACACACATGCTTTAGACATTATTATCAGGTTGCATTATGAACCAGCAGCAACAGAATACAAGTAGCAGGCCATGCTAGCAGCTAATACTGTCAACAACATACCAACTGGCTGTGTGATCCTGTCGCAGGTAGATTAGGAATGAACGTCTCCACCATTGTGAAGACGACTAGTAGCATCTACGCATGCGCACAAGTATACCAGTCTCACGTAACCATAGCATTACTGTTACAATCATTTTAAAGACATGTATAAATGTAAATACTATATCAATGAAATGTAAACATATGAAATATAAATATAATGTAAATCTATGAAATGTATTTTTACAAGTCACATTCTTTAGACCCATGAATGCTTTCACAATACTTTTTACTTAGTGACCTAAAAGTCTTGACACCTCCCACTTAACCGACTGATCCTTTCCAAGGAGGTTACAATAAACACAACTGTCACTCGGTGAGCATTTCAAACTTAAAGTCCAACCTTTGTAGGCATTACAAAATTAAAGTGCTTCTCAAACGAAAGTGTCTTTCACAGTTTTAAAGCGGAACATCATGCGTGCAAACTAACTCAGGAGGTAGGCCCCACCACCATTCCTCCTACTGAGTGTAGGTGTGCCCTTGAACCACTCAGTTGCCTCCCAGGGTTACCCGCTAACTAAACAAAGTTCACTTAGAGTCACAGAGTCTTTTGGGTACCCATGGTGAGGACTTTTCTCACCTCCTGTTGATCTTCAACTGGAATCAGAACGACCAGCCGCCGCACATCTCTGCGAAGGACGATGGTCGTGGGCAGGGTAGAGTCCTTCCCCCGGGCTCTGGATACAAGAGGGGCAGGAAGGCCGATGCAGGTCGCTCGTTGGTCAAGTTGGCTGCTGAGTAGAGTAGGGTCTGGAACTCCCCCCAGGTGTAGCAGCCGGTGGTTCCGCTGAGGCTGTTGAGTGCTCTTTTGATGAGTTTAACTGCCGCCTCTGCTGCTCCGTTCCTGTGGGGCGAGTCCGCAGGATGGAAGTCCCACTGCCACTCAGTGCCATTTTTAGCGGCAGTGTTCTCAACTGATGCCTTCTGCACACAGGCCAGGTGCCTGTGCAGCTCTCTCAGGGTAGGCTTGGCGCCCACGAAGTTTGAGAGCAAGAGTCCTGTGTTGTGATCTTTAGTCACAACTAGACGGTTCAGGGTTGTGTCCTGAAAGTCCACGCCGTCTTGAGCCGCTAAGGCAAGGTCTTGGAAGGCCACAGTTCTTTCTTCTGCAGACAGCTTAGAGCCCCTTGCCTCCCACTTTGCTGACTCCGAGGCTTGGTATTTTGCATTCAGCCAGGAGTCTGCAGCTCGTCGAACCCAGGCGACAGTTCCACATAGTTTTGACAAGCTACTGAACCGTTCGGGCTCGACAAGGCTCACGAGAGCCACGCCCCAGGGTCTCCTCTTCGGCCTTTCTGCTGTTGGAGTTGGACCTTGGTCTTTCGGCGGTGGCTGCAGCGTAGAGTCTCTCAAGTCTGCACCGATGTCAGTGTAGCTGGGGCCTGATAGCTTTTGTGACTGAGCCCTGATGACTACAGCTGAGGCTATGGCCCCTGGAGGTGTGAGGCTTCTCTCGAACCTGATCTGGCCGAGTCTCACATACTCCAGGAAGAGTCTTATGGACGCCTCCCGGAGTTTTGGCGAGAGAGGGTCATCCCAAGTGTCTTTAGTTGGATTTCCTAGTCCCGCTTCTTGGTAGGACTCTCTCACACGCATTACCCCTTTCTGTTTTACGGGCGTGGCAAGCCCAATGGGGTCGTAGAACCCAGCGACCCGACTTAGCAGTATGCTACGGGTCAAGGGGTTTGGATTACTTCTGACTTCCTCTTCGCGTAGATCAAGTCCCGTCCTCATCTTGCCTCGCTTCTTCGAGAAATTGATGGACGTCATCACGCGAAGCTTGTCAGTCTCTGGTTCGTAGCCGACTCCCAGTGCTTTGTTTTCTTCGTCCAGCATCTGGTTGGGTAACACCAGAGTCTTGGGCGGAGAAACGGTGGTTGTACTGTTACTGGAGTCAGCCGCAGTCCCAGACCTCCCACTTTGGCCTGTCAAGACCCACGGTTTAAGGGAGAAGCCTCCAGCCTTCAGGATCTTTTCGACTCCTTTGGTGATCTTCTCCGGTGTCTTGAGGTCGTCGTGGGACGTCAAGATATCATCAACGTAGCTGTCTTCTACCAGAACCCGGCGCTCTTCCACCATGGATGCAAACTGGGGTAGATTTTCCGTTTCTCTCATGGCGACCTGGGCGATACAACCTGCAGGTTTATCTCCGATGTTGACCCTGACGACGACGAAGACTTCGATTTCATCCTCTGGGTTGTCTCTCCAGAGGAATCGATGGAGTTGTACTTCTTCGTCCTTTAGCCAAACAGAGTTATACATCTTCTTAACGTCGCCTAGGGTGGCGTACAATCCAGTCCTGAATCTCAGAAGGACTCCTCGGATCAGATTGAGGACGTCTGGACCCTTGTGCAGGAGGTCATTCAAACTCACCCCCAGGAACTCTTGGCTACTGTTCCATACGATTCTCACAGGGGTTGAGGATGAGTGAGGGTTTGGTGCGACGAGATGACTGATGTACCACTTCGGTCCTTTCCAGCTGTCGAGTTCCTCTTTAGTGAGTTTAGCGGCAGCTCCCCTTGAGACCATATCGTGGATTTGCTCTCTGTACGCAGCCTTCCACACCGGCTCCCTCTCGAGACGTTTCTCCGTGTTCCGGAAGGTCGCTTCCACTGCACGTCGGTTGTCTGGCAGCGTCGCGGGGTCTCCTCTCCATGGATAAGCCGCGTCCCAGTGAGGGGATTCGCTGTGTTTGTCAGCTAGCACGTAGGTGAGGCATTCTTCAATCTTTTCAAGATCTCTTTCCTCTCCTAAGGTCATCTCTTTGCCTCCAGGCGGACATCTACCGCACTTGCAGCCTCCACATTGAGGATCACAAGCTGCGCCGACGCTGTCCCACTTGAACCATTCGATGACTTCTTTGTTGGTAGCCGCAGTACTCCGAAGGATTGGTTCTCCGTCTTCCTCCTGGACTTCGCTTGGTCTAGCCGGACCCACGAGGATCTCTCTGTACGCCTTTGAAGCTGTTCTCATCGACCGTGCGAAGTGAGTGTCAGACCTATGCACTGCTAGGTCCACTACCTCAAAGAGGTCAGGATGAGTTCCACCGACTGTCTTCCCCAGGGGTCCATCCCAGAGGACGAGGTCTCCTTCCACTTTGGTTGGCTGTGGGACCAGGCGACCTTCCCTGTGACTGATCAGCAGGTCGATCTTCTCGGGGCGGACTAAGTCCTCAGCTGCGACGTCTGGGAAGAACTTTTGTAGTTGCTGCGGCGTGACTGCCTGGTTCACCTTTGCGATGCTTTCCAAGCCGTAACAGAGGAGTTTGTGCTCTGTCACTGTGCCTTTGGGAGTTCTTACTCTTAGCCTTAGTGTAAACCTTTTGGTAGCAACCGTCTTCTCCATCCCTCCAACTCCTTGAACAATTAACTTGATGTTTTCGCCGTTTAGCTTGAGACGCTCAGCGGCTTCCATCGAGATGTAATTGGTATCTGAAGCGAGGTCAATCAGAGTGCCGATTAGCTGGCCTGAGTTTGTCGTTACCTCTAGTAGCATCATTACAACTGGGTACTCTTTTGGCTCACGGCCGTTGCTGGCGCACACTGTTGTTGAGATCTTGTTTGAGAATGCTTCTTTGAACTCAGCTTTCAACTCTGGGGAGAGCTTGGCAAGGAGCTCCTCTTGTTTGTCGGTTAGTCCAAATCCCTTTCTCTCCACTCTTGCATTGCTTTGCTCTCCGCTCTTCTGCTCACCACTCTTCTTATCTTTTTTCTTAGTTGGTGGCATCGGACAGAGCAAGTAATTGTGGTCTGAGGACCCTACTTTCCGACAGTCGTCCTTTGAGCAGAGAAACCTTTGAGTGCAACTGCCATCTTCACCATGAAGGCGCAAGCACTTGAAGCATGCTCCTGATTTCTTCAGTTGAGCCTTCTTGCTTGACAGGTTGAGCTTCTTGAAGACTTTGCAGGCAAACAGTTTCCCGGCATGCTCTTCGTCCCCACACGCGATGCATGAGCTTGGTTGCGAGCCTTCTTGGGTGTTTCCCGACGTGGCTTTAGTGAATGCCCTCTTCTCTTTATTCTTGTCGTTGGTTCGCTCAGGATAGTCCTCTGGGCTAGGCTGCAGCTGATCCAACTCCTCGAGAATGTCCTCTTGCCTTTTCAGGTACTGCAGTAGGCAATCGAAGTGGTTGCGTGGTGAAAAGCCGCTTAAAGGGTCTTTCTTGTGTGTTAGCCACTTTTCTTTCAGGGAGTCAGGCAGCTTACTCTCAATTGACTGCGCCACCACCCTATTTTTCACGGCATCTTCCTCCCCCAGGACTTGGAGATCACGGAGAGCTCTCTCCACGGCCTGAATCAGTTCGATTGTCTTTCTGGGTTGGTTTCCCTTGACGGGGGAAAGTCCGTGCACTTCTTTCGAGATAAGCAGCACTATCTTCGGTTTGTTACCGTACTTGTTATCCAGGAGCCTGAACACGTCGTTAGCGGATCCGCAGCTGGACAACACGAGGTCCCTTTTGACTTTCTCGTCTAGGCTGCCTAGAAGATGGAACTTTTTCACATTTTCCAACCCATATGGGTTTCCCAGCTGCTGCAGGTCCTCCCATTCAGCTTTCCAACGGTAATAGTCTCTCATGTTGCCGGAAAACATGGGCAGGCGTGCTCGCTCTAGAGTAATTTGGGGCCTGAAGTTGTAAGCACCGGGGTACGTGCCGGAACCACTTTGCAGTGTGCTGTGGGTGCCGTGTGGCGTGCTCACGGCATTCTGATGTGCGCCAAAGCTGAGATTGGGGGCCACGCTGGGCATGCTAGGCTGGACGCCACCTACTGGGGTTTGAGTGACTTGGGGGAAGAACGGGTCAGGGTGAGCGGCAGGCATCGCCGCTAGCTCACTGGTTAGCTCTTTGTTTCGGTTTTCCTCTACCGGAACATGTGGCTTCACCTGTTCTCGCAGCTCCTCTTCGACGTCAGACTGATGCCAGCCTCGCCACGCCCATTTATCCCACAGTGTCTCTTGTCGCTTCCTCAGCTTCCTAGTACGGTCCCTTGACTCCGTTACTTTGGGTCTAGGAATCACGTCTATCCATTCATTCACTGCTTTGTTGAGCTCGTCGACGTCTCGTTCCAGGTTTCTATTTACTAGTTCGCGCTCCCTTTTAGTCATCTGCTGGTGGTCGCTTGCCTCGGCCTTGTCCAATGCTGACTCAGCCTCTATGGCGAGGGTGTTAATTGCCTCTTCAGCGAACCTGGCCCAGAAGTTCTTTAGGACGATGTGTTCGGTTTCATCAAACTTACGGTCGCTCTCTGACGTTTTCTCGTCTACTTGCTCCGCCTTCTTTGTGGCCTCTTCATCGTCCACTTCTCGTAGGGCCATGCCATATTCAAACGCAGCATCTCTGACTCTAGTATGCTCCATTTTAAGGTTCCTCCACTCAACTCTCAGTTCGCTTTCTCCCAGCACATTAGCCCTGGAGATGAGATGGTTGGCTCTTTTAGTGAAAGCGGTTTGGGCTGCTGAACGCCTCTGCTTTAGCTTTCCCAGCTCCTCCTCTGTTGTTGTCATCTTGCTCTTTTGTTGCGTTGACCGAAAATATATAATCTTTATGCCAGCTGGGCTCAATAGTCCTGTTGTCAGACTTTGTTTCCTCTTCTTGGCTTTAATTATCTTTATCTTCGGCTAGCAGGTTAGCAGATGAGCAAGCAGCAGCATGGAAGGGCTGTTAGCTCAGTCAGATGGGTTAGAACAGTCTCTGTTAATTATTTGTTTATATTGTCATTTGTCCTTTCTTCAAGGTCATCCGGCGTCCTCTTCTTTGGATAGCCGGGCCTTGGTTTATAACTGTTCGGATCTTTCAAATCTTAAGCCCTCCGAATAGGCTGACAGGAAACACACGTCTTTGTCACAACTCGTGTTTGTCTTTTGTAGTTTTATTTTTAACCAAAATCCACAGATGACCACTGTACACAGTACACAGGTCAGACCACAGACCACAGGTTATAAACCTGGAAATAGAAAATAAACAGCATTACCATATATTCACATAATATAGGATGCACAAATAAGCAGCATGTAGTGGAACATATGTAATAGGCTCAACACAGTAGGACCGAAATAAGCCCAAATGACTACATTACCCATGATGCATTCTGAACGGTTACCAACGCGTCCCCCAGCTACCATTAAGTTAGTGTCCAATTTACAAGACACAACATACACCAATACACAACTCTTCAATGTACTAATTAGGTAGCATTGATGACATTTACCACAGTAACATTCATAAAGTTTGTTGATGAGACGTTTACATTGTTAGATCAGTCACGGCAGCGACGTTAGCATTAGCCGCATGCTAGCGATCACTCGGCCGTTAGCTTAGCTACGCGCTAACGGCTCATATTAAGTTGGTTTGGCTATTAATCATTAATCCCAACTAACGCCAACACAGTAATGGATGTAAACATTCACACACATGCTTTAGACATTATTATCAGGTTGCATTATGAACCAGCAGCAACAGAATACAAGTAGCAGGCCATGCTAGCAGCTAATACTGTCAACAACATACCAACTGGCTGTGTGATCCTGTCGCAGGTAGATTAGGAATGAACGTCTCCACCATTGTGAAGACGACTAGTAGCATCTGCGCATGCGCACAAGTATACCAGTCTCACGTAACCATAGCATTACTGTTACAATCATTTTAAAGACATGTATAAATGTAAATACTATATCAATGAAATGTAAACATATGAAATATAAATATAATGTAAATCTATGAAATGTATTTTTACAAGTCACATTCTTTAGACCCATGAATGCTTTCACAATACTTTTTACTTAGTGACCTAAAAGTCTTGACAGTGAGTATATAAACTATGAGAAACTAAAACAAAATATGTGTCAAACAAATACTAATAATGATGATAACATCAGTGATAGAGGGATAAAAAGAGTAATGCTATGGGTGATTTTATCGTCCCCATTAAGCATTGATGACAACAACACCATCCCCTGCATCACTAGTGGTAATAAAGATAAATAATACATTTTAGAGAAAGTAAAACTACTAGCAATAATGATTCACCTAACAGTTACCACCAAATCATCACTAATAAAATTAATCATATTAATAATCACAAAAAATAAATGAAAATAAACCATAAGAAACTAAACAAAAATGTCAACCACATCGGTGATAAGGAGGGGTAAAAAGAGTAATGCTGTGGGTGATATTATCGTCCCCATTAAGCATGATGACAACAACACCATCCCCTGCATCACTAGTGGTAATAAGATAAATAATACATTTTAGAGAAAGTAAAAATACTAGCAATAATGATTCACCTAACAGTTACCACCAAACCATCACTAATAATATTAATCATAATAATAATCACAAAAATAAATGAAAATAAACCATTAGAAACTAAAGCAAAAAAGTCAACCAAATAATAATAGTAATAATGATATTAGTTTTTTTTTTTTTTTTTATATAAATAGAGGGGGGGGGAAATTTTAGAGAAAAAAAAAAAAAAAAAACTTCGTTTTTCTAAACCCATTACCAATCCAGACAGAAGCGGATTTTATATTACTTCAAGTCCATGTGGCTACGTTATTCTCAATGTTCACACTGTTTCAGTTGACCAGTGTGGACAGTGCGTCCATAGGCATACCTGTGTTCTGTATGATATGTGTATACAGTAGTAGGCAGTCTCGTCCTAGGTGGGGGCTGATGATGATGAGTTTGTCCCCACGTCTAGCGTGGGCTTGATCTCGGTTGTGTAGAAGTCCATTGCCTCTGATGCTTCGGTGAAGGAGTGGGTCTTATCCTTGAAGGTGATGAGCAGCTTAGCTGGATGAGCCACACCATAACGTAGATTTGTTTTGCGTAAGAGTGATCTGAGCTCATCAAATGAGGCTTGCTGCTTGCGTTGTTCTGCCGTGGCATCGCGGACGATGCTGATTTTTTGTCCATTATACTGCAGCCCGCCTGGTTCTCTAGCTTTCCCACCGGCGAGACGTACAACCTTCTGTCTTATATCAGAGCTGTTGAATTTGGCGATTAGGCATCGCGTCTTGCCTTTGTTTGCTCCGATGCGGTGAGCGATATTGACCAAGTGAGGTGGACCTATATCTTGGCCAAAAAGCTCGCTCAACATTTCATTTACAAACAATGTCGGGTTGCCTTGTTCTTTTCCTTCTGGTATCCCGAAAATTCTCACGTTGAGTTTCCTGCTGTAGTCCTCGAGCGATTCAGTCTTCTGTTTTAATGATTTAACTTCCTCAAATAGTACTTTGTTCTCCGCTTCTAGTTGTATCAGGCTTTGATCAGTCGCGTTGGCAGCCGTTTCAAGAGAATCAATCTTGTCCAGGCATGATGTTACCTTTAGCTGGATTTTATTTAGATGATCCTTGATCGGTTTTAGATTGGCTTCAAGTCCTGTAGCGAGTTCTTCTCGTACAATTGTTCTCATAAGCGTCGCTAGATCAGCGTTCTCCATTGTGAACTTTGTTTGGGCACGCGTGGACATGTGTTTGTTCAAGAACGATTAGATCGTTTTGAACGAATCTGCTTACAAAAAAAGGGAGCTGATAAACGTCGAGGAGAAGTCAACTTAGTTTTTTGTTCTGTATGGGTTTAGAATGATGACATATTCGAGGGTTTGCTGCGACACGACGCGAGCTGCGTTCAGTCCATGCCACCGGAAGGAAGTCAATGACCTTTTTTTCGCAAAACATCTTATCCAACAAGTAAAGGTAGTCAGAGACACCCGTTTGCCATTTCGCCGGAAAGTAAAATTTAACCGACGAGGTTTAAAAAATAAAAGGAAACAATTATGAAAATTATGCAAAATGAGACGATGATGTAATAATTGTGACATGCCTATCAGAGAGCGGTGCTCATTGTGTGAGTAGAACCTCCGGTGGTTATACTCACATTTTGTCTTCAACCACTTTATCTCTCTAATTGTTTCTGCTCATTAAGTCCCCACATCATTCAAGTATAATTATAGAGTACCTAACCTTAAACGTATCCGTGGCTAATGAGCCAAATGTGCCTTAAGACATTATAATTGTCCTCTAGAACTAAAATGGAAAATTTAAAACATCTTAAATATTTGTATTTATTTTAGAAATCTTTCACTCGATAGGGGCAATGCCCGTCGCAAAAAACACTTAATACTTCCTACGGTTAATATGAGCATTAAATCAATATTTTAAATATGTCTTATGCACATGCATCCCATAAATTCCATAGGGCTAGACCACACATGGGCAAATGACATCATCAACTTGCGACGGGCATTGCCCCTCTTGAGTAAAATAAAATAATATAGAATATATATTTTCTTAAATAAATACAATATTTAAGGTGTTTTAAATTTGTTATTTTAGTAACAGAGGGCAATTATAATGTATTAAGGCATATTTAGCTTATTAGCCAGGGAACCTTTCTATCTATTCATTCTCACGACTGCAGTACATAACTGAATGGACAAAGTGTACCACAGAACTAAGTCTTTGTGCTTTCTACCTGCGGACATGGGTAGAATTTGAGTCTCTCCCAAACAGCTCCTATTAGGGCTATATAGTCTCAGGCAGAAAAAGCCAAAAAAGCCAAATAGTGGGACGTTTGCAACAAGCTTGGGGGAGCAGGTCACCCAACTCACCCTATTCTTTTATTCCAATTTTAGTAAAGGTTATTTAGCATTTGTGGGGGGACTGGAACAGAGTTATTACTCATCCATATTTCAACTGGCATATTATCCACTGTCACCTTGACATTTGCTTCACTGTTTTTTGACATTCTGTTTTTTATGCAAATTACGCATGCATGCAGTGTCTGAGTGTGGTTTCTAGTGACGGCTCAGAATGTGGACTGTGAGATCCAGTGGTGGGGGACAAAAAGTACTATTTGTTTGTACTTAAGTAAAAGTATCAATACTGTAATATAGACATACTCTGTTACAAGAAAAAGTCCAACATTCTAAATTTACTTGAGTAAAAGTACAAAAGTATTGGTATCCAAATTTACGTAAAGTATCAAAATTAGAAAGTACTCTACTGTGGGGCACGGTGGCGCAGTCGGTAGCGCTGTCGCCTCACAGCTAGACAGTCCTGGCTTTGATTTCCACCGGGGACGCTGTGGGCGTGTTCTCACCTCCGCGTCATCAGTGCCCATACCCTAGGTGGGGTTGGTGAAAGGGCCTTTCTGTGTGGAGTTTGCATGTTCTCCCCGTATCCCCTATAGCAGGGCTACTCAACTTAAGATGGCTCAGGGGCCACTCAGCAAAATACCAAAGGTCCAAGGGGCCGCCATAAAAATGACGGTCCTATTTTGGATTTTTCGATTTTGTAACACACAAGAAAATGTACATTTTGACATCATATTATTTTCACTGTACCAGTTTATTTTGTGTTGTGTGTATGTCCAGTGGCAGACACCTATCCTGGGCGCGCGGCAAAGCCGCACGGCCGGAAAAATTTGGGGGTCAAACCCCCCCCAAAAACCCGAAATGCATAGAAAACTATGCATTATACCTGTAACAATTGACGCACCTGTATGTATGTCTGTCTGTTTGTTTTTGAAAAATGTTTTAGCAACCCATATATTTGAACGGAAATGTATATTTTTATCCTGTGCTTTTTTGACCATGAGGGGGCCGCCATGCGGCCCGCGGGCCGCGGGTTGAGTAGCGCTGCCCTATAGGGTAGGTACCCTCACAGAAAAACATGCAGTAATCCTGGTCTCGATACTGCCTCCCCCTGGTCAGCCGGTGCCCCAGGCTGGCAGAGGGAGAGTAGTTCAAATAATACAAAAAAGAAAACTATGAAAATAACCCCGGTCCTCTGACTCTCTCTCTCTCTCTCTCTCTCTCTCTCCTCTCAGGGTGGGATGATCGCCCTCCTGCTCTCCATCCTGTGCCTGGTGCTCATCCTCTACACGCGGCGCCGCTGGTGCAAGCGCCGCCGCGTGCCCCAGCCCCAGAAGAGCGCCAGCGCCGAGGCGGCCAACGAGATCCACTACATCCCCTCTGTGCTGATGGGCGGCCAGGCCCGCGAGAGCCTCAGGAACTCGCGCGGTCAGGGACACAACTCCTCTGGGACCCTGAGCATCCGGGAGACCCCCATCCTGGACGGGTAAGCAGTGTTGATTTCGTCGACTAAAACTATGACGAAAAATGTTTGTCGAATACCTCTTTTTCACTGACAAAAACGTAATAAGAACTAAGCTACGATGACTAAAACTAAGAATAAATATATTGACAATTTCGTCAACAAATAAAAAGTAGACTAAAATGTTAGTGAGGGATCTAGTGGAGAAGAGATCCAGTAGAACTAAAAGACAAGTCTTTTTATGTTTGGTTGCGCTCGGGTGTTGCATGCTGAAAATAGCCGATCTACAAGCTCACAATGCGTCGCGCTGCGACGCATTGTGAGCTTGTAGATCTGCTATTTTCAGCATGCAACCAAGTGTAAAATCAGCCATTACAACGCCATCAAGGCACCGCCAATATATATTATAGTCGACTAAATCAACTGTAGTTTTAGTCGACTATAATCTTATGATATTTAGTCGACTGAAACTAGACAAAAACTAAAACATTTCAGATGACTAAAATAGCAAAAAAGGAGGCAAAGAGAGTGTGTGCAGTGGTGGGAAAAGTACTATTTTTTTTACTTAAGTAAACGTATCAATACTGCCATGTACAGTAGAAATACTCTGTTTACAAGTAAAAGTCCGGAATTTTAAATTGACTTGGGTAAAAATACAAAAAGTTAGAAAACCAAAATTTGAAAGTACTTATTATGCAGAATGTCCCATTTCACACATTTTTCAAATATATAAAATGTATCAAATATGTTCAAAATAGCCGATCTATAAACTTTGCGACGCATCGTGAGCTTGTAGATCGGCTATTTTCAAATGGCCCAAATGTATACATAGGGCTGAAGTGGTTAATGTTTGTTTTGTAATAATAATCAAAATCTACAAAGTAACTAGTAACTAAAGTTTTCAAATAATTGTAGTGGAGTAAAAGTACAATATTTGCCTCTGATATGTAATGGAGTAGAAGTGATTTTTTAGCAAATTGGAAATATTACAGTAAAGTAAAAAATACCTCAAAATTGTGTGTGTGTGTGTGTGTGTGTGTGTGTGTGTGTGTGTGTGTGTGTGTGTGTGTGTGTGTGTGTGTGTGTGTGTGTGTGTGTGTGTGTGTGTGTGTGTGTGTGTGTGTGTGTGTGTGTGTGTGTGTGAGAATCAGCATATGATAAGTAATGGGATTATGAAAGATGGTAACAATATGCGATATGCAATGGGGGGAAAAATATGTAATTGAAGGTAATCAGATTGTATTAGTGAGATCAGTAATCAGTGGATTGTGTTACTAATTACTAAATGTTAATCAGGTAATTAGCGATCTGCAATGGATTCAATGCTCAAACATAACCATTACTGTATGCAGGGAGTAGAAAGCTATGCTGCTAGGGCATATTTTTATCGCTGATTGCTCTTTGTACATTTGCATAACCCATTAAAACCGGGAACGCATATGTGTAACCAGTTTAACCATTATTGTATACTTTGCCTATTCAAAAATATCAGATATACACGCTCATAGCGCGGCACGAGTGCCGCGCTATGAGCGTGTATATCTGATATTTTTGAAAAATTATGAACATTTGTGAAAATCTTTGAATATATATAGTTTTTTCAAGTGAACATTTTTAAAATCTTGTTTTCTTCTGGGGTCCCTGGAACAACATATTTTTAGATGGGGGTCCGTGGCCGAATCCATTAGTTACATAGGCTACATTAGATTACAGCAACATATAAAGTTTTTTTTTTTTAAAATCAGGGGATTTAGAAGACATTTGTAGAATCCCCCCCAGAAGCAAAGATTTAAGTTACAAATGTTCACTTTAACACAATATATATATTCAAAGATTTGCACACATTTTCATGATTTTTTTCCAAAAATAGCAGATCTACAAGCTCATAGTGCGGCGCTATGAGCTTGTAGATCTGCTATTTTTGAATAGCCAAAAGTAGACACGTTGAATGGGATAAGTGATGCCACTGCCATGCACACTGGCAGGTTGAGAAGTGACACATGGCTAGATGTTTACATGGGACTATAATCTAACACCAATAATCTGAATAACAGCCCAATCAGAATACACATATGTGTCACGTAAATACCACCACCGGTCCAATCAGAAGTGATTTTCAGTTTGAGAAGGTGGGTGGGGGAAGCCTTTGATAATCTATTCAACAGGAAGACATTACTGCCTAATAACCAAAATAATGAGCAATTAGACAGCGGTGTAAAGTAACTAAGTTACATTACTCAAGTACTGAACTTAAGTACACTTTTGAGGAATTTTTACTTTACTGGAGTATTTCCAATTTTCAATACTTTTACTTCTACTCCACTACATCTCAGAGGCAAATATTGTACTTTTACTCCACTACAATTATTTGAAAACTGTAGTTACTTTAAAAATATATGTATCATTATTATTATAAACATGCATTTACCACTTCAGCCCTATGCATACTTTTTTTTAATTTTACATTTTTATCCCGCGATTTTTGTAACCCATTTTTTTTTTCACCCGGTGCCAATTTCCTAAGTGATCCTGGGCGCTACACCAGCCCTACACCAGTCCCCCACAGTAGGGAGGCCAGGGCCGAGCTCATGCTTCCTTCAGGCATGAGAGCCAACTGACCTTCTTGTCACCTGACAGGGGGGAGTTTCCCTGGTTGGACGTAGCGCGTGGAAGGAACACGTTATTCCAACCAGTTCCCTTCCCCTCCATCAGGCGCCCCGGCTGTCATGGGGGAGGCGGTATAGTGACCAGGATTACTACATGTTTTTGTGAGGGTATTAACTACCCTAGGAGACACGGGGAGAACATGCAAACTCCACACAGAGTAGGCCCTTTCACCACCCCCACCTAGGGTATGGGCGCTGATGACGCGGAGGAGAAGACACGCCCACAGCGTCCCCGGCGGGAATCGAACCCAGGACCTTCTAGCCCTATGCATACTTAGGCTATTTGTAAATAATGCAGATCTACAAGCTCACAACGCTTCGTAAAGCGACACGTTGTGAGCTTGTAGATCTGCTATTTCAAAGGATTTTTTACACATTTGGAAACATGTAAAATTGGATATTGTGCATAATGAGTACTTTTACTTTTAATACTTAAGTATATTTTGATACCAATACTTTTGTACTTTTACTCGAGCACATTTTGAATACCGGACTTTTACTTGTAACAGAGTATGTCTACATGGTGGTATTGATACTTTTATTTAACCCATTGATACCTGGAACGCTTCTGTGTCACTTTAGATGCCTTTGGCTATTCAAAAATAGCAGATATACAAGCTCATAGCGCGGCACCGAGTGCCGCGCTACGAGCTTGTAGATCTGCTATTTTTGAAAAATCGTGAACAAATATTTTCTATATTTTTTTCAAAAAACTGTTAGGATTTAGATTTTTTTAAAGAATCTCTTTATGTCTCTCTTTAGGTCTTTATGGGTTAATTAAAACATTTGAGTACTTTTACCAGCACTGGCAATAGAATAGATGTTCTACCAGCATGCTGTACTGTTCACAGAGTGGAAGCATGAGAATGTGTGACCCGTCAATCAGTCCCATAATCTATGTGATGTGCTGCGCTGCCTTGAATCTCCGGTACACCTCCGGTACACCTCACCTCCGGTACACCTCCGGTACACGGATCAGGTGTTTAATTGGCCCCTTCACCGTGCTCTTGCAAAACATGCTCTGGAAACAGAAACACATTGTTGACGATCCTAACTTGATTTAATTGAGACCACCTGATATTATGCACCAGCTCCCTCTGTAGAAGAAAATCACAATGTGCATGATGAGAGGAATTTACCATTATCTTCTCTGGGACCATAACTCTCCATTAACGTGCATAATTTCTGAATGGCCATCGAGCCATTCCAAAATGATTGTTATTATTATTATTAGAAAGAACAGCAGAAACACAAATATTGTTCCCAGGGGGCACAATGTGTGTCCATCTTGAAAATTGACGGGGGGGGGGTTTAACATATCCATTGCCAGGCATTAATTAGTGAATGAATCCGCCACTGCCAGCGGTTTTGAGTCTTTTTGACGATCCACAGAAAAGAAGATGTAACAAACGATGTCTCTGTGGAAAGACGAGTCTCTCTTCCGGAATAAAAAAAACATTGTAACCGTGATCGTCCGTTCTGTAGTTATCTGCAGTTGAATGTAGCTCGTTTTCACCAAAACTAGCTATTTTTATAAATAAGATAAAATTGTAGCGGACGGGGTGACAATGTTTAAGATGACGTCATTTTAACCACTCACCATTATATTATACTTTGGCTATTCAAAAATAGAAGATTTACAAGCTCATAGCAGATCTGCTATATTTTTTTCAATCTTAAAAATGTTTGCAAATCTTTGAATGTATATATTTTTAAAGCGAACATTTGTAACTCAAATTTTTGCTTCTGGGGATTCTACAAATGTAAATTTTTTTAAACAAAATGATATGTATTTGGCCGATTTGAGTTTTTTTTTTTGGCTTTAAAACATACATATATTCAAGGATTTGCACACATTTTCACAATTTCTCAAAAATAGCAGATCTTCAAACTCATAGTGTGGCACTCGGTGCCACGCTATGAGCTTGTATATCTACTATGTTTAATAGCCAAAGTATAAAATAATGGTTTAAGTGGTTACACAGATGCGTTCCCGGTTCTATTGTGTTAAGTTGTATCTTCTAATCAGAATGATTTCAATCAGACTGAAGGGAATATAGTCTGTGTGACAAGCTTGCCCTTTCCCTTCCGACTCCCCCTACTGGTAGGTATGAGTACGACATCACGGACCTGCGTCATCACCTGCAGAGAGAGTGTATGAACGGAGGAGAGGACTTCGCCAGCCAGGTGACCCGGACCCTGGACTCACTGCAGGGATGCAACGACAAGACCAACATGGACCTCACACCTGGTAGGTTGACCGTTCATTATTAACCCATTTAAGACATGAGGCCCATTCTACAAATGTCTTCTAAATCAGTACTTCTCTCAAACTTCGCCTTTTCCCTTTTTACTTTGATAGCCTCACATGTTCCATTATATTTCTCATGATTACATAGTATTTTCTGTTTACCATTATGCAGGACTTATGTTACAGGGGCCAGTTGCACCACCATACTAAGTTCAAACTTAGCCTAGTTATAGCTTCAATGGCTTTTAAAAAGCCATTTAACCCATTTAGCCGGGAAAGTATCTCTGTTATTTTTAGATTTCTTTGGCTATTAAAAAATAGCATATATACAAGCTCATAGCGCGGCACCGAGTGCCG
Organism: Gymnoscopelus braueri; assembly: GCF_963280865.1. NCBI lineage: Eukaryota > Metazoa > Chordata > Actinopteri > Myctophiformes > Myctophidae > Gymnoscopelus > Gymnoscopelus braueri. The sequence goes on from NC_137611.1 coordinate 3,338,338, forward strand.
CGCTATGAGCTTGTATATCTGCTATTATATTATACTGGCTGTGTCCCATCGTGTCGACTGAAAATAGCAGATCTACAAGCTCACAGCGCGCTGTACTGTAGATGGGCTATTTTTCATACAAATCAGGCTCTAATAGTAAAGAGAATAGCCGTGGCACCTTGACACACTAAAACCTGTATGATGAACCTCCAGACTGACAATATATTAGAGCATTATAATGAGTTATACATAATATGCATATTGTTGCATTTGAATTGGTGCTTGCACTTTGGTGTGTGTGTGTGTGTGTGTGTGTGTGTGTGTGTGTGTGTGTGTGTGTGTGTGTGTGTGTGTGTGTGTGTGTGTGTGTGTGTGTGTGTGTGTGTGTGTGTGTGTGTGTGTGTGTGTGTGTGTACTTTGTAGTGGTGTTATAATGGTGTGGGGAACCTTCAAGAGCATTAGTTGGTTATTTTCCTCCTTGAGACTTATCTTTAATTAAAACTTGTCAGCAACGGCTAGACTCATTAGTTTCATTAGTTTCAAAGCATTGTAGGAGAATATTAACGATCTTTACTCAACAAATACACATGAGTAATTGTACTAATTATTATTTATAACTGAAAGTGTGTTTTGACAACGTGTTGTTGTATTGCTGGCGGGGGAATCATCTTAATATAACAGCAACCATATACACCTAATAAAATATAAACATAAAAAAAACAATTTTTTAATAAGAGGCCATTATTCCCAAACCTCTGGGGCTGCCGTTCTCGGATGCTCTGTATTCCCTGTATCACCAGAACACAGTGGTGGTGAAAAGTAACTAACTACATTTACTCAATTACCGTACTTAAGTAAAATTTCTGAGGTACTTTTACTTTACTGGAGTACTTCCAGTTTTCAATACTTTTACTTCTATTCCACTACATCTCAGAGTAAATGTTGTACTTTTTACTCCACTACAATTATTTGAAAACTTCAGTTACTAGTTACTTTGCAGATATAAATGATCACATTATAAAACATACATTAACCACTTTAGCCCTATTTTATACATAGGCTATTTGAAAATAGCAGATCTACAAGCTCACAACGCGTCGCGATGTGACGCGTTGTGAGCTTGTAGATCTGCTATTTTCAAAAATGTTGGTACTTTAAATTTTTGTTACATTAAGTATATTTTGATGCCAATACTTTTGTACGTTTAAGTAACATTTTGAACATATATTATAGGCCTTTTACTTGTAACAGAGTATTTTTATATTGTGGTATTGCTACCTTTACTTAAAGGTTCTATGACATTCATTTTCACTTTTTTTATTTTTCATGTTTTTTGGGGGGTTTTATGACCTCAATTACACCCAAAAAATCTGAACTTTGAACATTCAGTGGATGTTCTGTGGTCTGGGGTTTTCTGAATAATTAGGCTGAAAAGTAATCTGAGCTTGGCCCTTCAACAGTGAGGTCACAGCCGATTAATCCCGCCCACTCTCCTCCTCGCCCCTCCCCTCCCCTATCCTTTCCTTTGGGGGGGCGGAGCAGAGGCAATGATTGACAGGCAAAATCCCTCACCAGCGACACTCGCAGGCAAAGATTTATTTTTTCATTGCAGTTGAAAAGGCTCTAGAAATGTGAGAGAAAAACACCTGCCATGGATCAATGGAGTGGAATTTTTTGTTAAAACTTTCTATACACGTTTGAAGGACCATGACAAATACTTTTAATGTGTGGTAAAACTGAACGTCATGAAACCTTTAAGTAAAATATCTGAGTACTTCTTCCACCACTGCAAGAACATTGGCACACAGCACTGTACACACACGTACAAATAATCACACCGCTGCTCTTCTCAGCACAGCAAATGACTGGACACCATTGAAATGATCACACAAGTGGCTCTGGTGTGTTGGAGTGGGCTGTCCTGGGTGGATCTAGCTCTTAACCCAATTAGACCGGGAAAGCTGTGTAATTTTTTTTCTTCTTTGGGCTATTCAAAAATAGCAGATCTACAAGCTCATAGCTCTGTATATCTGCTATTTTTTTAAAGTCTTGAAAATGTGTGCTCATCATTGAATATATATATATATTTTTGAACTCATTTTGAACTCAAATCTTTGCCTCTAGGGGATTCTACAAATGTCTTGTAAAACAGTTTTCTGAAAAAAACGTATGTTGCTATAATATCAGTAGTTCTCAAACTTTTTTTCATGTTAAGGACCACCCAAAATTATCTGTATTTGGCCGCCGACCCCCATCTCAAAATATGTTGTTCCAGGGACCCCCCCAGAAGCAAAGATTTGAGTTATATATATATATATATATATATATATATATATATATATATATATATATATATATATATATATATATATATATATTCAAATATTTGCACAAATGGTCAATATTAAAACAAAATAACAGATCTACAAGCTCATAGTGCACATGAGCTTGTGTATCTGCCATTTTTGAATAGCCAAAAGTATAAAATATTGGATTAAAGTGTTTACCCGGGTTGAATGGATTAACCAAAATATGCTTTGGAAGAATATCTGTTTGCGTAATCGGTGGACCTTAGAATTGAGTACAACCCCCGGGAGAGTTTATGAAGTGGAACAGTTTTGATGCTGGAAGAACACCCACTGAATAACAATTAGCAACAACAGGAACACACGTACACACTCCCTAGATTCATCAGGAAGTTTGGCTCTGGTTCTTCTAATGCAGTTAGTGCTTCTTAACTAAATCTATCCAAACATATCCCCCAAGAGAGAGCAGGGAAAAGAGTACAGGGGAACACCACGGACACTCATGAACATTAATATTCATCTTTTATTTAAAAAAACAACAACTGTGGAGGTTATAGCCGGTGAATTACACTAAAGTTTGGTGGAAAAGCACACACATTTTGCTAAACATTACCAGCTGTCCTTGGCTTGAGGAATGTTCCTATTAGAATAATTATCTAGCAGCTGAATACATTAATAAAAACATTCACTGTTTAGATCACCTCTACTGTTACTTCACTATTAGCCATCCTATGATGTGTATTTAGTATCGCGTAGCCAGACAACTATTCCACAATCTGAAATGGGACATTCTGCATAATGAGTACTTTCACTTTTGGTATTTTAAGTATATATTGATACCAATACTTTTCTACCTTTACCCAAGTACATTTTGAATACTGGACTTTTACGTGTAACAGAGTACTTCTGCATTGCATTATTGATACTTTTACTTAAGCAAAGCATTTGAGTACTTTTTTCACCACTGATGACCGGAAGCATTTGAACATTGTGGGAGGCAACAGTCTGGCCTCACGAGACTAATACTAATATAATAGTAATATACTATACAGAACACAGTGTGTCCTGTTCTCTATGCATTTGTATAAGATTGTATTAACGTTTTATAACTACTATAGCTTTAGGCTTTTCATATTGCACATATTGACACATCACGAGTCCCACTGAGCACTGAATACACATTTACTAATCACTCTTCTAATTACTATTTAATGTAGTCGCATAGGCTCCAGCTTTAACTTGGCAGGAGTCGTGGTATAGTCTGTATTTCAGGGCTGTTTCATTCCCAAGGCCTTATCCATGTTTTATATTTGATATCTCTGTGTTCACATTTTAATCTCTTATACTGACGACTGTATCCTTTGAGACATTGTTATTGCTGAGAGAACAGTGACATACATTTAGTATTTCTCTGCCAGATGTTGTCACTATACCTGTATCTGTGTCCATTTTGTTTCTCCTTGAGTGAACAACTTGATTTATTGGATAACATTTATATCCATCTCTTCTCTTCTAACCCATTAAGACCTGAGGCCGATTCTACTAATCAGTATTTCTCACACTCTCAGATTTTTTTTGTCCAAAATAGCAGATGAACAAGCTTGTATATCTGCTACTTTTGAATAGCCAACGCGGAAATCTAAAATGACACGGATACTATCCCGTTTCTCTCTCTCTCTCTCTCTCTCTCTCTCTCCTCTCTCTCCTCTGAAGTGAATGACAACACCAAGCTGGCTCTGATGAACAAGTACAAGGACAACATCATCGCTACGAGCCCCATCGACAGCAACCACCAGCAGAACACCTTGCTCCCTCACAACACCTCCACCAGCCAGCGCAAGCGCCTCTCCAGCAACACCCGTGGTGAGTCCGTCCCTCTATAGTCCCTCCATAGTCCAGTGATTCTACACTGTTTGCATTTCAACCCCCACATCTGATATGCATTGGGTCATGGACCCCCATCATGACATTTGCAGGGCAGGTCCATGGGGTTATGCTAGTTTGTGAAAAGTGAAACATATAAAATACAATGTTTAGGACTTTGGGAAGAAAACAACTGTAAAATCCTGAGTGATAAATGCAGTGATAAATAGGGATGGGTATCGTTGGGACGAGTCCGGTTCCGGTTATGCATATTGTTTCCGGTTCCTAATGGTTCCATATTTCGGTTCCAAAATGGTAAAAAAAATAAGAGGTCAAATATGTATTTAATAGGGATGCACTGAATGGAAAATTCTTGGCCGAAACCGAATACCGAATATAGGAAACACTTGGCCGAAAACCGAATGGCCGACATTTTTTATTAATTTAAAATATATATACATACAAATCAATAAAAATGGTACCATTGCTGTCATGGCTATGCCTCTGTTGTAGAGCTACATTTGGGGGGGGGGGGGGCGGGGGTGCGGGAAGGAATGTGGCTGGGCTCTACCCAACAGTGTTTTACCAGATTTGTCATTTTTGATCAGATTGTGCTGTTTGTGTAGGACTTTTAAACGCCTTTGTTTGAACAGTTTTTAGCGCGTCTATGAACCGATATGCAGAACCGAAATTACATATTTTTGATGGGTACCCGCCATTTCTTATTCGGTTCCTACTTGGAACAGAATTTCGGTACCCAACCCTAGTGATAAATACACTTGAAATGTATCAGGGCAACCAGACACATGATTGTAAACATATCCACTGAGTCCAGTGGTGATACCTTGACATTTGAAGAAAATACGGCCTACAGCAAAAACACAATCCCTTGCATGTGTATTGTGCAAATCAGCGAGTAAATTGTGCAGAATACTGGCAAAAAGGAACATAAAACACGAATGGATGAAAAACGACCTTCAAGGTCCATAGTTAGGGTGCACTATAATAAGCAACTGAAATTAAAAGGCTGAACCCTGAGCCTATAATTTGTCATAGAGAGGTGCCACTTGGTCCGGAAGAAGAGTATCTTTTGGACTTCCTGAATAATTTAGCCCCCAGGTTCCATTTTTTCCTCCGTGACTTGTCATTGGGTGGAACCGGGGTCCATTGCTGCCATGCAGAGCTATATTTTATGTTATTTTATTTTCTCGTCCCACAGAAACGATCATGTATAATTCATTACTTGCCAAATGATATGTCAGTGGAGGTAGCTTAATATAATGTGAACTATGACTCAGCGCTCTGTGTGTATTTGGGGAGCAGTGTGCGAGTCATATTCTCAGACATACACCCTCCGCATGCATGATGACACCAACGTGAGTTATAGACAGTGGTGGAAACAATACTTACATGTTGTACTTAAGTAAAAGTATCAATACTGCAATGTAGAAATACTCTGTTACAAGTAAAAGTCTGGTAATCAAAATTTACTTGAGGTAAAAGTACAAAAAGTATATTGGTATCAAAATGCACATAAAGTAGCAGATCGGCTATTTTCAGCATGCAACCAACTGTAAAATAAGCCATTACGACGCAATCAAGACCGGCCAAAATACATTTTAGTCGACTAAATCAACTGTAGATTTAGCCGACTATAATCTTATGAAAACTAAATGGATTTTCTTTCAAAAGACGGATTAAAACTCAATTGAAATGTTCTGTCTAAATCAACACTGATGCCCAGAAAAGTGTCATTGGGGTTGATGTGTTTTTTACCACTGTGGGTCACAGTGATACAGTTCTGTTCTAGCTATAGAGGCTTAAGACCAGGAGATCCTCGGTGTGTGGTGCTTCTTTTCAGTCTCCTCTCCCTCTTTTCCCTCGAGTTCCTCCCACCCACCCATGTCAACATCATCAACTTCCATCTCTCCTCTGCTCTCACCTCACACCCACTCCATCACCGTCTGTGTCAACTGGCTAGAGAGAGAGAGAGAGAGAGAGAGAGAGAGAGAGAGAGAGAGAGAGAGAGAGAGAGAGAGAGAGAGAGAGAGAGAGAGAGAGAGAGAGAGAGAGAGAGAGAGAGAGAGAGAGAGAAGAGAGAGAGAGAGAGAGAGAGAGAGAGAGAGAGAGAGAGAGAGAGAGAGAGGAGAGAGAGAGAGAGAGAGAGAGAGAGAGAGAGAGAGAGAGAAAAGTTGGTACTGCCGATATGAAGGAAATACTCTAGATATGGAAAATAGTGTGGATATGACAAAAATTGCCCAAGGCATTGTCTTGCAAGCAGCCAGCGTACCTTAGCAAAGTGTGTTCTAGAAAGTTGTATGCCCACGAACACAACCATGGAGACGCACGGTCGCCTACAAATTCACGCCCACAATTGAGACAGCGCACCCACTCGAGGTCCGGGAGGACGATGTACTGCAGCTGTCACTGCAATCCCTATGAGACGATATGAGAGTGTGCCTACTTTTAAAATGATCCTACACGAACTGGAGACGATGCAGAGTTGAATAAAAATATGTGTCCAAATGTATAGAGTGTCTTTGTCGACATATCTTCTTGTTTTCTCAATAGTTGATGTGTTTCACATTTAATTTGCCACTTTAACCCATTGATACCTGGAACGCATCTGTGTCACTTTAGATTTCTTTAGGCTATTCAAAAATAGCAGATATACAAGCTCATAGCGCGGCACCGAGTGCCGCGCTATGAGCTTGTAGATCTGCTATTTTTGAAAAATCGTGAAAACTATTTTTTTATATTTTTTTCCGAATTTTTTTTAGGATTTTGAATTTTTTAGACGCGGCCTCAGGTCTTAATGGGTTAATGGTTTACCCATAATGTTAACACAGCAGAGTGGAGACGACAGTCAGACAAGTAGTCACATTTCAGTGACGTCACTGTCTTTACGAGCGTCGACTTTGAAGTTCTCATCCCAATCCCGACTGACTTTGTTCGTGTCTATATTTTGAACATCTCATAGGCTTATATACATTTTCTAACTACCTTGGATCTCCGACGGTACATGAAACATGTTAACGTGTGGGTTTACCGTTGTTGTATTAACTTGCCTGAATGGAGTTCAGGGAAATAACCCAACTAACTGGAGGAGTGACATATCCCGACATTTTCAACTACTTAGCGAATGCTTCAGGTTAGTATTAATATGCAAATAGTCTTGCAAGATGCTATTAATTTTGTCCAAAATAAATAGCCTATAATAATGATACATGAGAGAAAACCTCAAGGGATGTGTCCGTGACGTATACCATGTGACCACTTAAACTTTAGATTTCAGAGTCTAGCACACTTTTGACACACTGTGGGAGTATATTATAGTATATTGTGGGTTGTATATTGAGATGGCAGATATATCAAATTAAAAAGGACAAATCAAACAAATGGGACACTTTATTAGAACAAAAAGAAAATCACTACAGCCAAAAGTGTGCATATCTTTGAATATTTATATTTTTTAATGCGAAAATTAACTGATATCTTTGCTTCTGGGGGTCCCTGGCACAAAACATTTTCAAATGGGGGTCCGCGGCCAAATATATATCAATTTAGGGGTCCTTGGCATGAAAAAGGTTGAAAACCACTGCTCTATACCGTGGAACAGGATCAAGGAACTCACTCACTCACTCACTCACTTTTGCTTTCTTTCTTTCTTGTGACGGAGTGGTGAAACCCCATTACTCTTGTGTTATCAAAGTGAACCACCTTTGACAGTTGTGAGCACATGTTCCTGTCCTTCTGTCTCTGACCTTGGTGTCACGCAGCCGACTGCCATGGCTTTCAGAGCGCTAATGAGAGCTCAAACAATACGCTCCACCAGAGAGAGAGAGAGAGGAGGAGAGAGCAGAGAGGCCTTTATCAATAATAGACCTTGAGAACAGAGAACATATTTTCCACTGTCTTTGTGAGTTATAGAAGAAGCCTTTGGTCTCGTCTCTCCCCTGACACTCAATTCAATTCAATTCAAAGGGCTTTATTGGCATGAGAAAACATACGTTTACATTGCCAAAGCAGAAAGCATAATACAACAATACAGCAATACAATCAAAAGAAAAAATATGTACATTTGAAAGTCAGAATCTTCAATAGATCAATTTCTATGTACCAAGATCACTGGGTGCAGTTATAGTGCCGGAATATACCCAATGATTAGTCTTTAGGGTGGTTGTGTTCCGTTTGATATCCTTTTCCTATCACAGCAACTCACGCATCTTGCTGCTGTGTTTGCACATTGTTGTACTTCGCCCAGCAGATATGGGAGTTTTTTGTCATTGGTCATGTTTTCAAAATCTTCGTGTGTGGTTGTAATCTGTGGGACACTCACCGATGGCTGATGCTCGGATGCTCGGATGCTCGGATGCTGATGCTCGGATGGAGAACGACGTTGCCTCCAGAATTAAACATGCACACATGCATTTTTCCAATTAATTTAGTCCAGTTGGTTTCTTTTGAACGCTGGACAGTGTAAAGTAGTGAAAAAAAGATGTGAGATTAAAATAATCATATTAAGCCATTCAATCTGGGAACGCATCTGTCATTTCTTTGGCTATTCAAAAATAGCAGATCTACAAGCTCATAGCGCGGCACTAAGTGCCGCGCTATGAGCTTGTAGATCTGCTATTTTTTTTTAAATGTGTGCAAATCTTTGAATATATATTTTTGTCTCAACAAATGTCTTAATTTTTCTGAAAAATTATTGTTGCTATTATGTATAAGTGGTGCTCAAACCTAATATGTTTTTGGCCGCCGATCCCCATCAAAATGTGTTGTTCCAGGGACCCCCTGAAGCAAAGATTTGAGTAAAAAAATGTTTCAAAGAATGTTGCAAAGATTTGCACAAAATGTTCAAAATGTTTAAAAACATAGCAGACAAGCTCCTGCCATTTCTGTCGGCCCTACCGTTCGGCCGCTAGGAGTAGGGGGGGTCATTTTGTTTTTAGTTTTTTTTTAACGGAACCTGAGGCTCGGCTCGGCCCGACTAATTAGCATAACATTTTCGGCCCAGCCCCAAAACGTCGGGTCGGGCTGGGGCTGAATTTGAGAACTCTACTCTGTCCCATGTATACCTTCTCATTCCACTGAACCCTATAGTCTGTGTGCTTGTTTCGGTCCGTGTGTGTGTGTGTGTGTGTGTGTGTGTGTGTGTGTGTGTGTGTGTGTGTGTGTGTGTGTGTGTGTGCGTGTGCGTGTGCGTGCGCGCACGCGCCACACGGAATCGTTTTACACTCCCAAGTTTTAATTAAAATAAAGAATGGGAGAATGCTGCCAATTCATTATTCAGCGCTTCATTTGGGAGACACCAGTCGGAGCACGTCCGCAGATGAAGCTGTCCTGAAGGCTTAGAGCTCGATTCCTTCGCACAGCAGCTGTGAATAATCTGCTCGGTGGCTCCGGTGTCTCCTGGAACGCCCAGAAGCATGAGAACTTGTGCATGTACAAACACACTGGATGTGGCTTCCCCCCCCCATGCAAGTAAAAGTCAAAGTCATTAAACAAATCTCCTTCATGACAGAAAACTGACTGATTGATCATTTCTCAGAATGTGTGTTATGACAACAACAGGAGGGAGTTCAGTTGTTCTATAACCAGTGGTGGGAGGTAACTAAGTACATGTACTCAAGTACAATGTTGAGGTATTTGTACTTTACTTGAGCATTTCCAATGTTCAGTGCTTTTACTTCTACTCCACTACATCTCAGAGGCAAATGTTGTACTTTTACTCCACTACAATTATTTGAAAACTTTAGTTACTAGTTACTTTGTAGATTTTGATTATTATAACAAAACATACATTAACCACTCAGCCCTACAATCAGCCCTACATTTCGGCCATTTGAAAATAGCAGATCTACAAGCTCACAATGTGTCACGATGCGACGCGTTGTGAGCTTGTAGATCCGCTATTTTCAAAAGATTTGTATACATTTGAAAACTTGAAAATGAGACCTTCTGCATAATGAGTACTTTAATGTTAGTACTTTAAGTACATTTTGATGCCAATATTTCTGTACTTTTACTCAAGTACATTTTGAATTCCGGACTTTCATTTGTAACAGAGTATTTCTACATTGCATTATTGATACTTTTACTTAACCCATTTAGATCTAGAACGCATCTGTGTCACTTTAGATTTCTTTGGCTATTCAAAAATAGCAGATACACAAGCTCATAGCGCGGCACGAGTGCCGCGCTACGAGCTTGTAGATCTGCAATAAAAAAAAAAAATTGAAATTTTTTTTTAAAATATTTTTTTCCGATTTCTTTTAGGATTTAGATTTTTAGACGCGGCCTCAGGTCTTAATGGGTTAAGTAAAACATTAGAGTACTTTTTCCACCACCTACTATACACCAATGACCTGGTTGGCATATAGTCACCACACAGAACCACCTGGAAAATCCATTTATTGTGAAGTTAGATTTGTATTGGTAAAAGGCTGCAGCATACTTTGTGCTGAACCGAAGTTGGGTGAGGGTCGTAGGAGCAAAATAAGGTAATTGTGGTGAAAACAAACAAACACGTTGCCTTGCTGACGTTCTTTTTGGCACCGCTTGCACCTCCAAGACGTTGTAATTAGCCATACATCACTGCAGACACACCAAAGAGAACACTCTGTCAGTGTGAATGGTCAGAAATTCAAGGATTTCTTTTCTTTTTATTCCCACAATCTGCCAACAGGGACAGTTTTGAAGGAAAGTTTGGCTGAGGAGGTTAGGAGGTTAAACAACTTTAAAACCTTGAAAAAACACAACCAGATGGCAATTACTTCATGGAGAGAAATAGCACAACACTTTGTCCACTGAACAGAGTGTCTTGTCACCAGAAATGGCGAGTGGAGATCCAGAAGACAGAATGACCAGCATTGTATACATTGGGGAGGTTCTATCTTTCAGCACTTAAAGGTAGGGCAAGTGATTATCTTTGGTTAAAATAAGTGTTAAATCGCTCTATATGCTGATAGTAATCATTGCTATAGAGTGTTTGTTCAGTAACAGGAGTCTCCATGTCTCTCCAGCTCCTTATTAAACAGAAATTGATACCAATTCTATCCAATCAGGATGGAGAACTCAGTCAGGATTAAACAAGTGGAATTAGAAGGGATGGCACAAATAAATGAGCACACAACATTTAATCTGGAACACTATAACAATGAAGCTGATAAATAGGTACTCTCTCCTGATTGGCTAAAATGTTGTCACCTACCTGAAAATGTATGTTATGTTTAATAAAGAGCTGGAGAGACATGGAGACTCCTGTTACTGAACAAACACTCTATAGCAATGATTACTATCACAATATAGACCTTTAACCTTTTAACAAAACACTTTTTGTTTTAACCAACATATATCACTTACCCTACCTTTTAAAGCGGAGCTGCATTGAGTATAAAACTATATCGTCCGCAGAGTACTTGTTTGGTTTGTTTGGGCGAGACAAAAAAAAGTAGCCTATGCTTTGAAGTATGCTGCTAGCGTTGGTCGTGCCTTATGGCTTGATTGGGAGAATTGAACCCTTTTCTCATTTTATTTGGAGATTGTTATATAGAAATAATTGTCACAAAGAATCAAGTTCATCTGGAGACAAACGGGACCGGGAGTTGACACCGTCAAAGACACAAAGGGCTCCCAGCTGTTTAACCACTTTATACTTCATTGACTGGGGGTCCCATAGGGGTCTATATATTGGCCCCCTCCTTTTTTCCTTCTAGAGACCAAATCACTCTGCGATAAAATAGCAGATCGACAATCTCACAATGCGTTGTAAGCTTGTAGATCTGCTATGTTCACTGAACGTTTGGCTATTACCGGTGGATGTTTCGCCATACTGTGACGTGCTCAGACCGCTGACGTTGGGGTTGATGTGGTTAAAGACCTCCAGGCAGATCGGTCAGATTTGAACACAGACCTTCAGTCAAGACGTACATTAAGTTGTGAGGATGGGTGAGAGTGGACAAATGTAAGACTTGAAAAATACTCATTGTCATTGTAAATAACATAAAGAAGCATCTTGGTACCAGTGGTGTTAAGTAACTCAGTACATGTACTCAAGTACTGCACTTAAATAACATTTTGAGGCATTTTTTAATTTACAATTGTCAATACTTTTACTTCTACTCCACTACATCTCAGAGGCAACATACTTTTTACTCAATTACAATTATATGAAAACTTTAGTTACTAGTTACTTTGTAGATTTTGATTATTATTTCAAAACATACGTTAACCACTTCAGCCCTATGTTTCGGCTATTTGAAAAATAGCAGATCTACAAGCTCACAATCAGTCGCGATGTGACACATTACGTCAATTCGGTCATCAATAGGTACTACTCTACAGTATATAGAAGAGAGCACACAGCTGCAGTTCTGATTTGTATTTATAACAGATGTGGCCTTCGGCTGACTGTCGTACGTACAGTAGGTGTAACTTGGCAAAAATAGCAGATCTACAAGATCACAACCTGTCGAATATGTGGCGTGTTGTGACCTTGTAGATCAGGTATTTCCAACACCACGCAACACACACAACACACGACACAAGTATTAGTATAAATGGGGTATCTGTGCTTGCTGTGTTGTGCTCTCAAAAGTGCAAAGTCCTCGCCTTCCAAAATAACCCATGTAATCACAACATCTGTCTCAGTGAAGTTGTCCTCGTGGGAAATAAGCTCTGTCGTCCTCAATGTCACCCAGACAATCATCTTGCATGTTGTAAATCTGGAAGCTGGAAGGTTGTTGACAATGAAAGCTTGGATCCTGTTTTCCCTCTTTACTGCCTCAATAAGTTCAGTGCTAAGCCCAGTACAGGTTGACCTGCAGTGCAACCATTTGTATGGGTCGTGAGTAAATCAGCTTTTTCTTTCACGTTTTAAAACATTATTTTCAAAAGAGTTCGGTGTGCAGATCTCTGGATACTATTTGGTCAAACATTATACATAATTCTTAGGATATGGAATACTAAATTAGGGCAAATTAGTGCCAACAAAAAGAGTATGTTTTTAGGGGAGAAATCTTATCATTTATTGAACAGAGATTAATGTGGCATTATTTAAATTATGCCACGTCATGGCACAGAGACTTTAATGCTGTTTCGGGGGTTGAGATCATTGTTTCTGTTGTCTTCTTTTACTATTGTCATGTTGTATTGGCTGTTGGTGCTGCTTATAGAGCCTATGGTTACTGCTTTAATTGATGACGGAATTGAATGGCTACGGGTGGTTTTAAGTCCCTATTCTCCGATTTATTCAGTTAAGACTTGACTTTCCCCTCTATCTATGGTGGTTAGATTGTCATTCCGGTAGCGTCACTAACCATGCTCCCATACGCCGCTCCATATTTATGGAGCTGTGGAAGGAGCTGAACAAAATAACTTTTTGGGGGTTTTATATAAGACACATTTCCACCCACTTTACATGCCGAATGGAGGAGGAACACCCTGCACTGAATATTTTAAGGGGCCCCGCCTCGCACCTTTTGGCCCCTGTCTAATGGCTCTGTGTGACGCGTACGCACGCGTGAGATATAACCTTAACCCATTGAGACCGATAATGCATCTGTGTGTCATTTTAAGATGTATTTGTGCTATTCAAAAATAGCAGATCTACAAGCTCATATGAGCTTGTAGATCTGCTATTTTTGATTGTTTTTTAAAATGTGTGCAAATCATTGAATATATATATTTTTAAAGAGATTTTTTTTTACTCAAATCTTTGCTTCTGGGGGGGGGTCCTTGGAACAAAACATTTTGAGATGGGGGTCCACAGCCAAATACATATCTAATAATGTTTTCTAAATCCTAACAGCTATATCAGTGGTGCTCCAACTTTTTCATGTCAAGGACCCCCAAAATTACATATATTTGGACGCGGAGCCCCATCTCAAAATATGTCCCAAAAAAAAAAATTGCAGATCTACAAGCTCATAGCGCAGTGCCGCGCTATGAGCTTGTAGATCTGCTATTTTTGAATAGCCAAATACATCTTAAAATGACGCAGATGTGTTCCCGGTCTTAATGGGTTAACTCTTCAGAAGCTGCTTTTATGCCCTTTCTGTAAGGAGGCTCACTTCAAGTGTCATCCTTGAGTGTTTTCTTCAGCTAAAAAAATATAAATAAATTAACAAAAAATATAATACACAGCACAGAACTCATCTTCTAATGACGCTCGTTTCCTTTCAGTGAAAGGCCTGTAAACACAGACCTTGAGAGAAAATGTTTTTTATGAGATATTTAAAGTTTTGGTTGGTGTTCCTAAGTGTTTGTGTTTGGTCATTTTGTCGTCAGAATATACCCTCGTTATTTCCAGTGGTATAAAGCAACTAAGTACATTTACTCAAGTACTGTACTTAAGTACAATGTTGAGGTATTTTCCACTTTACTGGAGTAGCCTATTTCCAATTTCCTATACTTTTACTTCTACTCCACTACATCTCAGAGGCAAATACTATATTTTTACTCCACTACAATTATTTGAAAACTTGAGTTACTAGTTACTTGGTAGATTTTGATTATTATTACAAAACATGCATTACCATGCCACTTCGGCCATTTGAAAATAGCCGATCTACAAGCTCACAATGTGTCGCATCACGACATATTGTGACCTTGTATATCTGCTATTTCCAAAATATTTGTATACCTTTGAAAACGTGTGAAATGGGACATTATGCACAATGAGTACTTTCTACTTTTGGTACTTTAAGTACATGTTACCAATACTTTTGTACTTATACTCAAGTCAATTCTGAATTTCAGACTTTTATTTGTAACAGAGTATTTTTTTTTTACATTGCAGTATTGATACTTGTACTTAAGTAAACCATGTGAGTACTTTTCCCTTTCAGGCTGATGGCATGGTGTTAGATTTTTTGTGTCTTATGTAACAATAAAAGGTTATTACTGCAGTCTGAAGTTTGGCTGCACTTTCTGGTGGTTGAGTGGCTTTGCTCAGCGAGCAGCACTCATTGTAGAGAGTAGTGGAGGGTACTTTTGGACGGGTGGTATATTTTACCCCCCTTGAACATCATGAAAGGCATGCTGTTGCACTTCAGACAGTTTCACCCTGGCCTCCCTCCCTACAGTTTGGGCAGGAGGTCAGTATACTGCAGGCAAACTTTTCCCCAAAAATGTTCAAAGATTGTGGAATACAGGGCTCTGGTTAAATGTCATCCGCCGACAAGAACTAATACATTTTGTCTGGCATGGTTCATCTGATGCTCTTTGCTCTCTCTCTCTCTCTGAAAACCATCCTGTTGCCCTTAGAAACCCTTCTTTGTCAAATATTTGTTTTTAAAGGTCAGCCAATAGCCGGAGTAAAAATATGCATTACTCATTATACGCAGAGTGTTCCATTTCACAAGTTTTCATACGTAAACATTTTTACAAAAATCCTTTGAAAATAGCAGATGTACAAGCTCACAACGCGTCGCAAAGCGACGCGTTGTGAGCTTGTAGATCTGCTATTTTCAAATAGCTTAGGCCTATACAGGGCTGAAGTGGTTGATATGTTTTGTAATAATAATCTAAATCTACAAAGTAACCATTAACTAAAGTTTTCAAATAATTGTAGTGGAGTAAAGGTATTACATTTGCCTCTGAGATGTAGTGGAGTAGAAGTAAAAGTACTGAACATTGGAAATACTCCAGTAAATTGAGTAACACCACTGGTCTATATAATACAAGACCAGGAGACCTGGTTTTGCCAGACCCAAAATGAAGTCCTAGTATGTAACACACCTACAAACCACTTTATAACTGAAGTTCATGATGTCATGAATAGTTTGTGACGAAAGGGGACGTCACAAACTTTTTTTTGGCTGGGGCCGGAGGACAAATGACCCCTGCCCATGTATGGACGAAACAGATACAAAGCCTCATGCAAACCCGACCCCTTGGGTCTGGCAATTATAGCACCTCGCCTGAAGTAAGTCACCTTTCATCCCACTGACCTCAAACTATTGTATTCATTAAGCTGTCCTTGACAGCATATGTTATCGATATAACCTGGTGGAAGACGGTTCAGTCGAGTCAGTCCTTGCCGTCAGGTCATTCCTTGCCATCTGGACTTGTTTATTCTGCAGCTTGTTTCCGCTGAACATGTTCCATGCTGAATAGGTTCCATACCGAACAGAACAGGTTCCATAGTGAACAGGTGAGGTGAGGTAACCTTGCCTAGGAGAGCTGCCTGCGGCCACAAATATAACATTTTCATTTGTATTGGTTTGAATAGACTTTTCATTGGCAGCAAGGGAGGACTCGCACACAAGAGAACAAAACGGGAGTTCTTCAGAATAGATTTGAAAGATTTGCTATTTGATACATTACAGGGATATGCAGACAAACTGCACAGAGTGCAAAGGTTCACTTGAGACATGAAAGATGAGTGACCCTACGCCATTGACCCTATACTGTATGTTATTCTACAGGTGCAGCTAGATAACCCATTCAATCCGGTAACACATCTGTGTCATTTCTTTGATTGATTGATTGATGTACTTTATTTAGTACGACATGAGAACAACAGTACATGGAAGTACAAATTCACAATACAAGGTCTACTAAACTGGAAGGCTCATAAAGCACTAAGCTTGTTTAAAATGAGTTCCCACACACACAAATCATGACATGATGACATATAAGAGACAGACATATATACACATTACTTTACAGAATGTCATACAATCAGCTTACAGGTTACTGGTATGAAGAGTGAAAAATATATACCAGAGAAAAAAAAAGAAAGGTTTGGGGTGGGGGTAGGTTAAGACTTTGACAGGGACCATTTTCAAATTGCAGCCTCCTGAAGGTGTATCTTTAGGGCTGTTTTGAAAGTTTACTTTGCTTTACTCCTTTTGGTAGGGCATTCCACATTTTTGTTGAATAGCATGAGAACGAGTTCATTCCCTTTGTTGAGCCAAATCTGGGTTGGCTATTTAAAAAAATGATAATGATATAGATGATCATCTCAAAATATGTTGTTACTGGGAACCTAGCGCTTCATGTTATCCATTTTTACATTTTGTAATGCTTCTGTTTTTGGTCGCGAAGCTGGTAAAAGTGTTGACCTTTTTACCATTGGAACATGCAGCCCAATTTCAGCAAGGGTAGACACCTGTGGCATTGTTAAATGTTCCTTTTAGGTAGAGTTTATGTGTGAACATTACTATCTCTGCCAAGCCCAAGGCCAGGGACAGACAGCGCATGCGTGTGCGTGTGCATGTGGGTGTGCGTGCGCACACGCGTGTGTCTGTGTGCGTGCGTGTGTCTGAGAGAGAGTCAGCCAGCACTCAGCAGTTAATCTCTGAAACCTACAGTACCAGCAGTCCCAAAGAAGAAAGTCCACTCCAAATCTCTCAAATCAGCCTCATGGTGGCACTATACTGGCCCACTTTAGGTTTTGGCCCTATTACTGTTGAATTCCTTTCTGCCTGTATTGATAGTACAGTGGATTAATGACAGGACATAGGGAGACAGTCAGGGAGTGACATGCAGCAAAGAGCCTATATGTGGTATGCGCCTTAATTGTCTTTTTTGTTATTTTTTTAATGTGTTTTTTTTTTATACCTCTATTACACCCCCAAACAATTACTTTGAACATTCAGTGTATTTTCTGTGGTGTGTGGTTTTCTGAATAATTAGGCTCAGAAAAGTGGTGTGATTGGCCCGTGGACTTTGATGTCACAGTCCCGCCCCCTGTCCTCCCCTCTCGTCTCCTTCTCCTTTTGGGGGGCGGAGCAGAGGCGATGATTGACAGGCAAAATCCCTCAACAGCGACACCCGCAGACATTTTGTTTTCACTGCAGCTGAAAAGGCTTCAGAACACAGAGAGAAAAAAACTGCCATATCTCACTGGAGTGGATTTGTCAGTCAAAACCTTTTAATACTCGTTTGAAGGACCATGATGAAGACGTTTAATGTTTTGTAAACCAGCATGTCATGAAACCCTTAACCACCAGGCCAGCAGCACCCGTGTTGAACCTTGTTAACCACAAAATCTAGTTAAAATGACAGAGTTTATAAACAAAACGGTCCGGCTGTCTTTTTCTGGTGTGGAAATAATCATTCAGGAAGTGCAGCAGTAGGTGTTGCGTAGGCTAAAACAGCCTGCAGCCAGCTCTGCTCAAACTAAGGTATAGAAATCTCTCGCATTGCATTCACATGAAGTGTAGCGTGATGGCTCTGGGCCAGACATTAGTCATTTAGTCGATGAAAAGGCAGAGTGAATCACTGTATTTGATTATTCAGGGCACTATAGGTTTTAGATTACGTTCAGAGGTGTCGTTCCAAAACTATTGAGTCAATATAAACAACTACGGGGTCGTGGCCTTGAGCTGGCAGCGCCAGTCTGCCATTATTTTCATGTATTTCTATGGTAAAGACGTGCTCCTCTTCTCCGTACGCTTCAGTGCTCTCGACGGCCGCAGTTTTTTGGGTGCAGCGCCCATTTTCACTCCCAAGGCGGCCAACGAGTGACTGGGAAGTGGGGGGCTGAAACGGCACAAGGGGAGGGGATATGAGTTGCAATTTTGTCCCGATGAGCATATTATAATGCTTTATCACAGTGGTTCTTCAACCTTTTCATGTCAAGGACCCCCAAAATGTTATGTATTTTGCCGCGGACCCCCATCTCAAAATGCTTTGTTCCAGGGACCCCCCCAGAAGCAAAGATTTGAGTTACAAATGTTTGCTTTAAAATGTATATATTCAAAGATTTGCGCAAATGTTCACAATTTTTTCAAAAATAGCAGATCTACAAGCTCATAGTGCGGCACTCGGTGCTTGTATATCTGCTATTTTTGAATAGTATAGCCAAACTATAAAATGTGATTAAAGTTTTTACAATTATTGTGACACTATATTAACTAATTTGGCTGGGGACCCCCTGGTACCCCTCCAAGGACCCCTGGGGGTCCCCGGACCCCACTTTGAGAACCACAGCTTTGTATTTATGCTTATAACACATTATAGACAATGGATGCATAGGAAGTGTTATCTCTGTAGGTTTGGTAAAGAGCATTTCACAGATGTTCCCTAACAATTATATATTCCCCATGTGTCCTAAATGATTACGTATTGACTATCACTTTCTATATCGATTGAGTTGAATCGATACAATTGTTCAGATACTGTGACGAAAAACCTGGACATCACATTTAGAACCATTCAACACCAATCAATATATATCTTCCATAAAAGAACCAACAATGGATTTAGAAAATTATTGTTGTTCAAACCAGCCCATATGACAATAAATAGAAGTGTGTGTGTGTGTGTGTGTGTGTGTGTGTGTGTGTGTGTGCGTGTGCGTGCCTGGAGGAAATAATCATTACCCTAAAGAAAACCAACCAGGAACTGGGTTTAGAAGAATGTTCTTCTGGCCTGGCATCAAAAAACAAAACAAAAAAAAACAAGATATCCTTAAAACACACACAGCCTGCAGTGGGATGGAATAGATTTGTATTTGGCACAACAGTCTATTTCACACAAGTACCCGTCCCCCTGCCAAGGAAAAACTCTTCTTGGGGGAAATGATACTGCAACACTTATTGTTGTCTTTCTCAAATCAGCCGTGTTGAAATGTCGCTGAAACAATGGTGTGATGCAAAAAAAGAAAGAAAAGAAACAGGAGAGGGAAAAAAAAGCTTATTCTCTGCCTACTGTATGGAAAGCAGTGCCAACTGTCCTCCTGGCTGCCAGTGATATTATTGACACAATGCATTCTTCACAACCGAAGCATGTATTGCTGTAAAACCAACAACATGAAAAAAAAAGCTTAAGCCTGAGTTATACCACCGGTGTCTCGCACCCGAAAATAACAGATCTACAAGCTCTACAACGCGTCGAGCTCCAAGATTGTAGATCAGCTATGTTTGGTCGTCTCGGTAGGGTGGAAAACTCGTATGTCCAAAACGGGTGCTATTCAGCAGTGGTGGAAAAAGTACTCAATTTCTTTACTTAAGTAGAAGTATCAATACCACAATGTAGAATTACTCTGTTACAAGTAAACAGCTGGAATTAAAAATGTACTTGAGTAAAAGTACAAAAGTATTGGTAAAAAATGTAATTAAAGTACCAAAAGTAGAAAGTACTCATTATGCAGAATTGCATAATGTATACATATCTTTAGAAAATAGACGATCTACAAGCTCACAATGTGTCGCATGTGAGCTTGTAGATCGTCTATTTTCAAATGGCCGAAATGTACAGTATATAAGGCTGAAGTTGTTAATGTTTTATAATAATAATCAAAATCTACAAAGTAACTAGTAACTAGAGTTTCCAAATAATTGTAGTGGAGTAAAAGTATAATACAGTGCCTCTGAGATGTAGTGGAGTAGAAGTAAAAGTGCTGACAATTGGTAATACTCCAGTAAAGTAAAAAAATACCTCAAAATCGATATTGAAGTACAGTAGTTGAGTACATGTACTTAGTTACTTTACACCACTGCTTTTCAGTATTAAAAAATTATAATGGCAAAAGTAGCAGATCTACAAGCTCGTAGCTTCTGCTTGTAGATCTGCTACTTTTTATGCTTTTGAAGTTAAAATATGGAGTTAAGAGGTTTTCTTGCCCTGACGGCAACGATATACACAAATCACCCTCCATGTGGTTGTAGCTGCTGTACTGTTCGGGTAGGGTTGTCACGCCATGCCAATAGCCATCTCATCCACTGGGTCTCAGAGGGATATATCTTCCCCGCGGTTTAGTCAAATGCAATCTCCTGGTTTTGGATTTTTAAAGTTATTGTCATTGAGCAACGTCGGTGCAAATCTGTCGACGCATTACGTTTCCCCGCTGAGGCGGCAAAAAAACGTTTTATGGATTTTGGCCGCTCACTTTGTTGATAGGCAGTCCACTAACACCGTGGAAGACAAGCCTATCAGTTCTTCAGCTCTAATTGATGCTGCTGTTGAAACAAACAGTTGGCAAACGTCTAAAGGAAAAGCCAACACGTTGCATCCCAGAGCATTGTTTATTATATTATTTTTCCCCCACAACCCACTCTTAATATTGTATCATCAATGTCAGGCAGAAACCTCATGCTTCCATATTCATAGCATTAACCCATTAATCCATATAGACCTGGAACCCCATTACGTAACTATACCTTTCAAGCCGGGAACACTTTTGGGGTTCTTGTTGCTATGTACAGTATATAGCAACATATATTTTTTTGTATTTTTGTATGTTTTTCTATCAATTAGTAAATGGTAAATGGTGCATTTATATAGCGCTTTTATCCAAAGCGCTGTACATTGATTGTGCCATTAACCCATTCACACACACATTCATACACCGATGGCGGAGGAAACCATGCAAGGCACCAACCTGCTCATCGGGAGCAATTAGGGGTTCAGCGTCTTGCTCAAGGACACTTCGACACTAACTCTAGGGGAGCGCCCCAGCCCGGGATCGAACTGGGAACCTTGCGGTTTCCCAGTTTACTCTACCCGGCCACTCTACCCTTGAGGCCACTACCGCCCCATGGAGACTTGAAATCATGGATATTTTAGTTTTTGTCTCATTCCTAAGCCAATAATTTGATGACCAGCGGACCGGTAGGCAGCAGTTCCGGTAGGAGACACAAAGGAGAGTCTTTGTGTCTCCTACCGGAAACCGCTGCCGGTCATCAAATTATTGGCTTAGGAATGAGACAAAAACTAAAAATCTGCAATACAAATCTAAATCCTAACAGTTTCCTGAAAAAACTTATGTTGCTATATCAGTGGTGCTCAAACCTTTTCATGTCAAGGACCCCCAAAATTAGATGTACTTATATTACATATATATCACTAACTTTTTCCATTTTCGGAAAAAAAAAAACTAAAAACTAAAACTCTTTTGTACATGTGAGGTTTCCACTGTACAGCGGCAATATACTGTAGGCATTGACAAGACCGTTAAGGTCTGTTCAGTGTTTACTTTAGCCCCCAGCTTTGATGTGAGCCAGGGCCGTTTTCCATCTGGGCGAGGCCGGGGCATATTGAAAGAACAAACAGGATTTGACTTGAACAACGTTATCCTCCCATATGGAGCTGTGTGTACATCATAGCGCCTTAGCTGGATCTTATCCCGTTTCCTCCCCCTCATCCTCATCCACATCCACATTCTGGATCTTATCCCGTATCCTCCCCCCTCATCCACATTCTGGGGAATGAAAGCATTTTGTCATGAGCTGCAGCGTGGGCCAACAAAAAAAAAGAAAGAAAGAAAAATAGATGACAGCATTGTTCATCCAAATGCATCCTAATACAACACATTCAATCCGGGGGACGCATGATCTGTCATTTTAGATTTCTTTGGCTATAAAAAAAAAAGTGCAGATATACAAGCTCATAGCACGGCACCGAGCTTGTAGATAGTTGTTTTAATCATGAAAATATTTGAATACATATATTTTTTAAATCGAACATTTGTAACGCAAATCCCTGGAACAAAAAATATTTTACAAAATGTGCGCTTTCAAAAATATATATTTAAAGATTTGCACACATTTTCAAGATAACAAAAAAAAGCAGATCTACAAGCTCATAGCACGGCACTCGGTGCCGCGCTATGAGCTTGTAGATCTGCTATTTTTGAATAGCCAAATAAATCTAAAAATGACAGAGATGCGTTCCCGGATTGAATGGTATCAAACACATTCAGTATGTGATGTGCAATCTTTTTTTTCCCTTCATGTTTTTCATCTCATGGATGTATGTTGCCTATTTGTTCCCTGAGAATGGCTGTGTCTCTGTGCCTTGTTGCAACGGTTGTTGTGATAAACTAAAGTGAAAGATTGTTTGTAAGAGACGGTACCTTTGACGGCCCGCCCGCCTGATTATGAGTGTAACGTGGAAAATGGTTTTCTAAGCAAAATGAATAATGCAAAAGAGCAGAGGAGAGGAATGCAAGTTGGTTATTGTTGGCAAAGGTTCTTTGACAGAAAGAAACACAACGTTATGATTTGCATGACTCGTCCATCACAGGCTTTCTCTTTTTCTGAATTACTCAACAGTTTTGTCAGGGTTATTATCATAGTTCACTTTCACCATCACTCAATTATTTTTCTGGTGTAGTGTTTTGATTTTCTCTTGGTTTATTTTTATTTCTCAAACATTATTTTGTCCAGCAGTTTAACCAGTTTAACCGTTTACCAGCTTGGCTTTGTACGTCAAACAGGAAAAGCTTGACATTCCATTACCATCATTTTGATTCACTAATGCTAGAGCACTTGGACGTGTCCTGAATTGAGTTTTTATTTCCTCATCATTTCTACTGCTTATTAATAATATGTCTGATGCAATGAATTTGCACATATGTCATATTTTAAATGTGATCCCCTCATTACTCAGTATATATATCCTGATGGAGGGGAAAGGAACTGGTTGGAATTATGTGTTCCTTCCACGTACGTCCAACCGGGGAAACTGCCCCCTGTCAGGTGATAAGAAGCGGCTTGCTAGCTCATCATGCATTGAAGGAAGCATGAGCTCAGTTCTGGGCTCTCCCCAGGCTGGCAGAGGGAGAGTAGCGCCCAGGATTACATAGGCAATTGGCACTGGGTGAAAAAATGGGTTACAAAATCGTGGGATAAAAAAAATAAATAAAAAAAAAGAGTCTGCTTGCGTCGTGTTGCCAGGAAGCGGCAAAAGATGCTGTTCCATTGCATTCAGTTGCTTGACTGTGTGTTAATAAGTATCATATTGTATTCATGAAAGCACTTCTCAGGGTTGCTCAATTGCACTTTACATGAATTAAAAATTATTGTTTTGATTCATCTGTAAAGTAAACACATCTCATTGCGTTTGAACACTAGAGGGAGTGTTACATCTAGTTAAACTAGAATTACAGACATCAAATATAACCAATGTGGAAACAAGGCGTCGATGTTTTCCATACTAGATCATGTCTTATTTTTATCATGATTTATACTTGGTTGCATGCCGTGTTATGCGTCAAAAAGCACAACGCGGTGTGAGCAGATAAGTTATTTTTAGTGTACGATAAAAAGCGTGCAACAAGTATACATCACCTTGTGGTCAACTGTTAGTTCTCTTTGCCTTGATGCGTTTCTTTGTGTGGAAAAGTTCATCAAGGATACACTTTTTGTTTGTATTTATTGGATAGTATGCATTCTGTGAGATGTCCAAATGAGAGTTTGTAATTGAACATAAGGAATGCCATCTTCAGTGTGTGATACTATCAACTTGACATCTCTCCCATACCATCTGCATTCCCTATGCCATCTGTAGCTCTGGTCCATAGCGTTAGAAGGAGTGTAGGCTGCGCAGCCTCCCGTCTTTAGTAACAAATAAAAAAATACACTTTTGCTACTCACCAAAACAAAGACGGTTTTATGGAGTTGAAAGCCTACTCTACTTAGTGGCGACACTCTGAGCCCCCCCACCTCACGTCTAAAATACACTTTTTGGCCAGCAAAGAAAATATTTCACTGGAAGGAAATAATGTTTTTGGTTACTCCACTGCGCCCCCCTATATATTTGGTCAATGGAATTTTTCTATTGACCAGATTCTTTCTTCCGGTGAAATATTTTCTTTTCTGGCCAACAAGTGTTTTTTAGACGTGAGGTGGGGGGCTCAGAGTGTTCCCACTGAGTAGAGTAGGCTTTCAACTCCAGCGTTAAGGAGAACTCCTAACGCTATTGACCAGAGCTATAGCCTACCATCTGCAACGACATTTTAAATCATATTTACTTTGTTGACCGGATCTACCCCCCCCCCTCTCCTTTATCCCTCTTCTTCTACGATCAAAATGTAAATTGTTTGATGTAAATGTTATTATAAAAGCAATATTTTGCCAAAGTATTATAAAAAGTACTACCATGAGATGCCCAGAATAGGGAAACTAGGATTCAATGTGGTTAATTCCTAGATTATAGAATCCTTGGTCTAGATCCGGCCATTTTCATGTGACTTTTATTTGTTTGTTAGTTTTTTTTGCCATAATCACCTCCACAATCCATCTTGACTACATTATGGTTGGTTCCCCGGCGTTGCTTTCAAGTGAGCTGTTTTTTTTTTTCTGTGTGAATCCCAACAGCGGGTTCCACGTTCTTGAACCCGGACGGGGACTCGGGAACGGAGGCAGACAGCGAGCCTCAGCTGGCCTTTTACACCGACCCCAACCGCAGCCGGCGCCGGAGTCGAGGTATGAGAAACGGTAACGCCAACAGCGCGTGGGGCTCCGGGGGTAAGGATAAGGAACCTGGTCTATAACACCTTAAACCATCCATAACCACATCGTGTTCTCATCGCCATGACGCATCATGACTCACATGCCGAGAAAAACTAACAAAAAAAAAGTACATTGTGTCCAGAACGTCATGTGGGTGTGTGGTTCGACGATGACTCATACGGAAAATAATAAAAGAAAAAAAAAATGCATTTATAGCATACTGTAGATCAGGGGCTCCCAAACTTTTTCAGCTCGAAACTCCAAAAGAAAAATTTGGTGTTTCTCCGGGACCCTCAACTTTTTTGAGTTTTTAGTAGAAAGAAAAAGATAAAAATTACGTCTTACTATCTTCTACCCTGGATTTGAACCCGGTTTCCTGCGCACGTGGAACTTTTTTTTTATACCATTGAGCTAATAGAGCATGCCTGCTGGCTCAGGGGATAAATCGAATCTTGACCATCAGGTCAAAATCCGTCTCAGATCCTGTGTCTACGTGAGACATGATCTAAATGTCTCCATAGAAGAGCAGGGAGACAAAATACAACCACCCCAATTGTATTGTAAGTTATATTGTGTTAACATACTCTCTATACCATACAGATTGGACAAAATGACATTTTATTCATAAAATAACAGTGAGGCTTTAAATAAAATAAAATAAAATAGGTAAGCAAAAAAAAAATGAATATTTACTCGCGATCTATAAAAACAGGCCCATAATCCATAACATGTGCCCTATGTTTTTGGGAAACACTGGCCATTGTGTGTGTGTGTGTGTGTGTGTGTGTGTGTGTGTTATGCTTCAACAACAAGGCCTGTGACCACACACTGCTGCCGATCAAATCAGTTCAAATACGTGATCTCGTCCACTGAAAACAAACACAAAGTCTTAAGTCATGATGAGATCGACACATTGAAACGTATGAGTCACCAGCACACCAAAACACACCATGCCCATTCCCCAAATAATATGCAGCCATATTATTTCTAAAGGGAGCCCTTTGCAACCCTGTAAACCCAAACTCCTTCTCAAAGTGAACCCATTGCAGCATGACTTCACCCCGCCGGCACGCCAACACGTCCTTGGAGCTGTGATGTACAGTAATGGGGGTGCAGAGGCACGCCGGAGGAAGGGAATTGAGAGACAGTGTGCCCCCCGAAATAACCCATTTAGACCTTGAGGCCCATTCTGCCCAAAATGCCTTTCTAAATCAGTAGTTCTCACACTTTCTAGATTTTTTTTCACAGTGCGGCACAAAGTGACGCACTGTGAGCTTGTAGATCTGCTGCTATTTTTTTGGATAGCCAACACAAAAATGAAAAGAAAAAAAAATGACATATGCTTTCCCGGTTTTAATGGGTTAACCCATTCACTCCTGGAACGCATCTGAGTCATTTTAGATTTCTTTGGCTATTCAAAAATAGCAGATCTACAAGCTCACAGCGCGGGAATCTGTGCCGTGTTATGAGCTTGTATTTTTGAAAAATCGTGAAAATGTGTGCAAACGTGTGCAAACAATTTATTCCAGGGACCTCCCCAGAATGAAATATTTGAGTTACAAATGTTTGCTTTAAACAATATATATTTGCACACATTTTCAAGATTTTTTCAAAAATAGCAGATCTACAAGCTCGTAGCGTGGCACTCGGTGCCGTGCTATGAGCTTGTAGATCTGCTATTTTTGAATAGACTAATACATCTAAAATGACACAGATGCGTTCCCGGTCTTAATGGGATAATAGCTGCTGTCAGAGGGGCCTTACAAGTTTTTTTTTTCTTTTGACAACACCTCCTCCGACCCAATTATTCCGCCGTCATCCGATGCAGGTGTCACAAATAAAGTGAAGCCCCCCAACCCCCCAGCAGTGTAAGCAACACCTTTAATTAGAGGGGATCGAGGGTTATAAGAATAGAATGAAGCCCCAGCGGCATTAACGTGATCAAAGGGAAACGATGATTCCAGGAGACATTACAAAATAACAAATTAAAGAAAATGTTGACAGCCTGTCCTCAACGGGTCTTGTAGCCGGAGGGGATTTTGTATGTCGGCGTCAACTTGAGCCTGATTTATACGTTGTCATAACGACGACATAGCCAATCTAGAAACGCATCGCGGATGTGATGCGTTGTGAGCTTGTAGATCGGCTATTTTTGTCGTACGACAGAGCGTAAAACACGCTTGACCGACAGACACTGAAATACTCCAGCATGGTTTAGTTCAGCGGTTTATATTGAAAGTAGTTTTCATGCATAGAAAAGCTAAATGATTTAACCTTTGCAGTACAAAACTAAATCCCTGAAATATTCCCAAATCACAAAGTTCTGCCAGACTTATTTAAAACAGACAAACTAATGGAAAGGGAGCCAGTATACGGCAAAGCATTGTCTATTTTCATTGTGTGTGTTTGTGCGTACGTACTGTTTGTACAGTATGTGCATGTGTGTGTATGCATGCATTTTGTGTGTATGCGGTAAATGCGCCGTTTGTGTGCACGCATGTACTCTTTAATGTATGATGGGGTGTGAGTGTGTGCGTGCCTGATGGAGGGGAAAGGAACTGGTTGGAATAACGTGTTCCTTCCACGTGCTACGTCCTACCGGGGAAACTCCCCCCTGTCAGGTGACAAGAAGGTCAGTTGGCTCTCATGCATTGAAGGAAGCATGAGCTCGGCCCTGGCCTCCCTAGGCTGTGGGGGACTGGTGTAGCGCTGGTGTAGGGCTGGTGTAACGCTGGTGTAGGGCTGGTGTAGGGCTGGTGTAGCGCTGGTGTAGGGCTGGTGTGGGGCTGGTGTAGGGCTGTTGTAGGGCTGGTGTAGGGCTGGTGTAGGGCTGGTGTAGGGTTAGGGTTAGGGCTGGTGTAGGGCTGGTGTAGGGCTGGTGTAGGGCTGGTGTAGGGCTGGTGTAGGGCTGGTGTAGGGCTGCGGCTGGTGTAGGGCTGGTGTAGGGTTAGGGTTAGGGTTAGGGCTGGTGTAGGGCTGGTGTAGGACTGGTGTAGGGCTGGGGCTGGTGTAGGGCTGGTGTAGGGTTAGGGTTAGGGTTAGGGTTGGTGTAGGGCTGGTGTAGGACTGGTGTAGGGCTGGTGTAGGGCTGGTGTAGCGCCCAGGATCACTTAGGAAATTGGCACCGGGTGAAAAAATTGGTTACAAAAATCGCGAAAAAAAAAAAAAGAACTACTGCTGGCACAGCTACTATAAGTCATGTAGACACGTCAATATGATTGGTTGGAGTTAGCACGCCCAGACGGTGATAGACAGACGGTCTCGTCCAATCGCCTGCCAAGTACCTTGAAAAAACGGACCGCCGTCTTGCAGAGGTTGGGCAGTGGTGGAATAAGTACTTGAATGTTTTACTTGAGTAAAAGTATCAATACTGCAATTTAGAAGTACTCTGTTACAAGTCCGGAATTCAAAATTTACTTGAGTAAAAGTGCAAAAGTATTGGTATCAAAATGTACTTAAAGTACCAAAAGTAAAAGTACTAACATGTTTGAAAATAGCATATCTACAAGCTCACATCGCGACGCGTTGTGAGCTTGTAGATCGGCTATTTTCAAATAGCCTAGGTGTAAAACAGGGCTAAAGTGGTTAATGTATGTTTTATAATAATTTATGTCTGCAAAGTAACTAGTAACTAAAGTTTTCAAATAATTGTAGTGGAGTAAAAGTACAATATTTTCATCCGAGATGTAGTGGAGTAGAAGTAAAAGTATAGACAATTGGAAATACTCCAGTAAGGTAAAAGAACCTCAACATTTTACTTAAGTACAGTACTTGAGTAAATGTACTTAGTTACTTTACACCACTGCGGTTGGTCTACCGAGGTCCCAGATGGAAGTAGGATGTGAAACAAGTGTGTGAAGCAAGCTTCTTCAATCCGGCGGAGTCGGGTTATGTCAGGCCATGGTCTGTGAGGGGCTGAGCAGCACGGCTGAGCCTTTTACGGTCTGTCTGTCTTTCAATTTCAATCAGGGCAGACATAGGCCTGGCGTTAGTCGATGTGGTGTTGCTATAATATCTCAACGTCGGCTATTATGTTACGTTATGTTACGTTATGCTAGCTGACTTAAAGGCTAATTCATACTTCATCCAATGACAAAATGACTCGTACTCATTTGAGTGACGGCTGACAGTCCAGTTTGATTGGCATGTGTAGGATTTTAAACCCTCATTCTAAACGGGCCGGCGGAATTCAGGTTTGACAAGCGGTGGCTGAGAAGCTTCTGAAAGCTTTTCACCGTTTGAAATCTGATATTATGGAAAGGGATTTGTTGCCTGTGACTTTCACAGCACAGCGCGGTATGGCATGGCCCTATAGCGGGGGAAATGCTGTCTCAGTTCTCGCAATCTTCATTAAAAGGGATAGAGGAGAAGGAGTAGCCAGGAGGAGAGATGAGAGGGGAGTTGATGAGGGTAGGGGAGGAGAGGAGAGGTGAGGAGAGGAGAGGAGAGGAGAGCGAAACCCTCTCTCCCTCTGAACTTAAGTTTTTCACTTAGGCCGATTTATTTCCCCCTCTTCCTGCTCCCTCGGGCCTCAGCGTACACGGTGACACCCTTCAAAGGTACCAACCTTATCTCTGTGCCACCCAGCCCTGGCAGAGTGACACCCTTCAAAGGTACCAACCTTATCTCTGTGCCACCCAGCCCTGGCAGAGTGACACCCTTCAAAGGTACCAACCTTATCTCTGTGCCACCCAGCCCTGGCAGAGCTAAACCCCCTAAAGGCCACTGTTGGTGTTTGATGTAGCCGGTTGCTTTTTTCATGAGCGCTAAATCCAGCAGACTTGTTTGTAAAGTGCTTAGTTGCAAAGGCTCTGTACGTGTGTGTGTGCGCACGCGCACGTGTGCGCACGCGCACGTGTGCGCGTGCGTGTTTGTCTGTGCGTGCACACAGTTCACCCTTGCATGTGCGTTTTTGTGTGTCAGTGCCGTGTGTGCAGTGGTGGAAAGTAACTAAGTACATGTACTCAAGTACTGTACTTAAGTAAAACTGTATACTAAAATTAAAGTAAAAAAAAACGAGTTACTTAAACTAGTTACTTTGTAGGTTTTGAGTATAATTACAAAACATACATTAACAACTTCAGCCCCATTAAAACGTTGACTATTTGAAAATAGCAGATCTACAAGCTCACAATGCGTCGCGATGCGACCAAGGGCCCAGCATTGGCCTTTGAAATTGAGTCTATATAGGAAGTGACAGTTCATATGAATGGCCTGTAGTGTCACTGTTTTCCCCCTGCTGTTGTCAGAAAGAATTTTTCTCAATGCAAGCGGGTGGGTTTTTGACGAACTTTAGACTTGATTTTATTACCTTAATAAACGTTGTCATAAATACTATATGCTTCCAGTCGCTAGTTTAAAGTCTTCTTTCAATCATCATGATATGCGTTGTGGTAAATTATGGTCCCTTTTATTTTACATTGAAGTATGAATACCTTTACTTAAGGAGAAAAATAGTACTTTTGCCACCACTGCATGTGTGTTTCCGTCTGTCAGTGCCTTACGTGTGGTGTGGGAAGTTTGGACGAGAAATATGGAGTGCAATCACTGCTTCACATGCTTCTTTGTTCTCTCTCTCTCTCTCTCTCTCTCTCTCTCTCTCTCTCTCTCTCTCTCTCTCTCTCTCTCTCTCTCTCTCTCTCTCTCTCTCTCCCCTCCGTCATTGCAGCAGGCTCCCCGCGGAGCCCCCTCAACAAGACCACCCTGACCCTGATCAGCGTGGTCAGCTGTGTGATTGGCCTGGTCTACTCCTCCCACATGTCTTGCAACCTATCGGTGCGGGTCATCCTCCACGTCCCGGAACACCTCATCGCCGACGGTGAGCATCCAATCAAAATCCATATCTCATCCTCTATGCTGATGAAAACTCTGCCCGGACACCGTGTTGATTTTGACAGCAACATTTGATTTAGTTTCAGTCATAGTCTTTTAAATAAAATTCCATTTAGTTTTAGTCATAATTTAGTCATCTGTAATGTTTTAGTTTTTGTCTAGTTTTAGTCGACTAAATATCATAAGATTATAGCCGACTAAATCTACAGTTTATTTAGTCGACTAAAATGTATGTTGGCGGTGCCTTGATGGCGTCGTAATGGCTGATTTTACACTTGGTTGCATGCTGAAAATAGCAGATCTACAAGCTCACAACGCGTCGCAGTGCGACACTTTGTGAGCTTGTAGATCGGCTATTTTCAGAGCGCAACACCCGAGAGCAACCGAACATAAAATGACTTGTCTTTTAGTTCTACTGGATCTCTTCTCCACTAGATCCCTCACTAGCAATTTAGTCTAGTTTTTATTTGTTGACGAAATTGTCAACTTTTGGTTTTAGTTTTAGTCATCATACCTTAGCTTTTAGTTAGTTTTTATTTCGTTTTCGTCAGTGAAAAAAGGTAGTCGACCAACATTTTCCGTCATAGTTTTAGTCGACGAAATCAACACTTAACGGTGAGCATGGGAGCGTGTCTATGTTCCCCGGGTTCTATGTTCCCCGGGTTCTATGTTCCCCGCTTACCTACTCAACCTAAACCTAACACTAGTGGGGAACATAGAACCCGGGGAACATAGAACCCGGGGAACATAGGGATGACCCTGTGAGCATCCAATCAAATCCATGTCTCATCCTCTATGCTGATGATGTTGATGTTGTTGGCCCGGAAACTATGGGTCCTCTGTAACAGCCCCCCCGTCCCACGTCCGCACGCCCGCCCCGCCCCCCCCCCCCCCCGGTGGGGGGGGGGGGCGGGGGGGGAGAGGGGGAGGGCTGTGCTGGCATTTCTCCCCCCGCCGCCCCCCCCCCCCCCCCCCCCCCCTCATCTCTGTGAAAGAGTGCCCGTGTTCAGTGGCTGAAGTTACCGTTTCATCTGTGCCTGCCCCGGCCACCGCCCCAGTGCTGTATAAAGTAACCAAGTACATTTACTCAAGTAATGTACTTTTTGTTTAGGTGTTTTTGTACTTTTTAACCACTACAAATATTTGAAAACTTTAGTTACTGGTTATTTTGTTGATATAAATGATTACGTTATAAAACATACATTAACCACTTAGCCGATCTACAAGCTCAGATCTGTAGATCTGCTATTTACAAACATTTTAGTACTTTTACTTTTGGTACTTTAAGTACATTTTGATACCAATACTCTTGTACTTTAACTCCAGTGAATTTTGAATTCAAGACTTGTAACAGAGTACTTATACATTGCAGTATTGATACTTTTACTTAAGTAAAAAATGTGAGTACTCCCCCCCCCCCCCCCCCCCCACACACACACACACAACATCTTCTCTCAAAGACAAAGGTAAATGCCAGGTTGCCCTCCCCCCTCCCCCCTCCCCCCCCTCCATCTCCCATGTGAGACCCACACAACAGATGTGCCCTCAAAGCATCAGAGCACATTGAGGGCAGGTCGCAGTGACCACCCACAGCCCAGCCCTCTCCATCACTCCTCCTCCAACGTATAGCAGCACTTTTTCTGAAGTGCTGAACCGCCTCGCTAATGAATTTCAATGTAGCGCCTGCAGGGCAGAGAGGGAGAGAGAGAGAGAGAGAGAGAGAGAAAAGAAGAAGACAAAAAACGGCCCTCACTGCCTGCGGGGGCCCCAAGCGCTGGCTGGCTCCTGGTGGCTCATTGGCATTTTTCAGAAGCAGTCACCCAGGAGTGAGCCGGCAGTTCCAGATATATTATCCCATTTAGATCGGGAACACATGTGTCATTTTTATTTATTTATTTGGCTATTTGAAAAAAAATAGCAGATCTACAAGCTCGTAGCGCGGCACTCGTTAAAGCACTTAAAAAATTGTGAAGGTTTGTCCAAATCTTAAATATATATATTTTTTGTAACTCAAATCTTTGCTTCTGGGGGGATTCTACAAATTTCATCTAAATCCTAACAGTTTTTTTTAAAAACGTATGTTTCTTTATCAGTGGTTCTCAAGGGACCCCCAAAATGATATGTATTTGGCAGCGGACCCCCCCCATCTCAAAATATTTTGTAATAGGTAGGCCTACCCCCACCCCCCCCCCCCAGAAGCAAAGATTTGAGTCAAACATTTTCCCTTTAAAAATACATATATATATATTCGAATATTTGCACACATTTTCACAATACAAAACAGCAGATCTACAAGCTCATAGCGCGGCACTCGGTGCCGCGCTATGAGCTTGTAGATCTGCTGTTTTTGGAATAGCCCAAAGAAACCTTAAAATGCCACAGATGCGTTCCCGGCTTTAATGGGTTATAGACTGTGACCAGCCTCACTCATCTATCATTTGGAGGGTCTGATTTGATTTTCGGCGAGCCGCCGCCGCCGCGGCATTCTGGTGGTATGCTGCTGCGCTGCGTTGGGTTGGACGGCCCTGCCAGGGAGATATTAACATTCCGGGGAGACGTTGTCCGCGGGCGAGGCGAGGCGGGCGGGTTGGAACTTTTTGAAAGGAGGAGATGAAAGATGGCGAATTCGCCCAGTGAATTACAAACCGGTGGGATCGATTTAGAAATGTTTCCGTAAATGTCCCCACCAACCAACCCCCCCCCCCCCCCCCCCCCCCTCATCACATCATTCTGATGTCTCTGCGAATCTGATGAAAATCTGGATCCTTCCCACCGGGAGAGAGAGGTTATTTATACCAAACAGCTGTGCATGTGTCTACTTTTAAACATGCACACCCAGTCACACCTTTCTACTCGTCTTTTCACTTCAGGGAAATAATGTATCTTATGTGGAAAGGCAGAGACAGACAGCCAGTCTGTCTCACCCAGAGTTTTACAAGTAAAAGTAGTGGTATCATCAACATATACTTGATGTACAAAAGTACTCAGAATGTCCCATTTCACAAGTCTTCAAATGTATACAAATCTTTTGAGAATATCAAGATCTGCAAGCTCACAATGCATTGCTATACGACACATTGTGAGCTTGTAGATCTACTATTTTCAAATGGACGAAATGTATATAGGGCTGAAGTGGTTAATGTATGTTTTGTAATAATAATCAAAATCTACATAGTAACTAGGGGTTACGTATGTAACCCCAGTTTTATTAGTGCCGTAAGAAGTATGCTTACTATGGGATATCATCGCCCCCTGGCGATGCGCAGCGCACAACACATGAGTTCCCGGTTACAATTTATATTGGATAGGGTCATGTTACGCGACACCGGTAACCCGGAAGGGTATAAATACCCACCTTCACTCTACACGCCACATCGCACACATAAGGGGTTTTGAAACGTAAGCATACTGCTTACGGCACTAATAAAACTGGGGTTACATACGTAACCCCTAGTTATTATAGCGTGCCTTTCAGCAGTAAGCTTACTGTGGGACGCATAAACGTCCCCTGGGGGAGCCCCAGTCCATAAACCCAACCATCCGCTCGCCCAAGGCCCCAGATCCCGCTCTTGGCAAGATCATGGCCTTCAGGCGCCCTTGACCCCTTGGGTCAGGACGCGGAAAAAGGATTAAAAGGGCAAGGCCCTGACAGACCGAAGTCCTGTCTCATGAAACTAGGAAGGTTAGACCCCAGTCCACCCCCTAGTGACAAGAGAAACCAGGGCTTCCAGGGACCACGCCGGTCTTAGACACAAACGTCAAATTAGGTTTCAGCAAAACCCTCTTGCCGTCGTCTGAAAACCACATGCAGTCCTGGCTCACCGAGAGCGCCTGCATGTCACCGACACGTTTAGCCGTACATAGGGTCACCAGGAGCACCGTCTTGAGACTCATGATCTTCAGATCCACGGTCTCAAGTGGCTCAAAAGGGGGTCGGCACAGCGCCTCCAGCACCACTGCCAAGTTCCATTTCGGGAATAAAGGTCTGTTGACTGGCCTAGCCCGCTTAGCACCAGCCATAAACCGTTGCACCAGCGAGTGCTGGCCCACCGACTTGCCCTCGAACCCATCGTGGCAAGCGGAAATGGCCGCCAGGTACACCTTGATGGTAGAGAAAGACAAACCCTGGTCCAACCTGTCCTGTAGGTAGACCAGGATGCTCCTCACAGGAGCCTGGAAAGCCACCACCGAAGGTGACTGGTCCAGGCACCAGGACTCAAACATGTTCCACCTGATGTCGTTCTGACGTTTGGTAGAATCAGCTCTAGCCCCCTGTATGGTGGCTACCACGTTAGGGGGCAGACCCTGCGAGTTCAGACTCGTCCTCTCACGGGGTAGACCCACAGGTCTAAGCCCTGGAGGTCCTCGTGGAAAACCTCGTTCCCTCCCTGTCTCAGAAGGTCTCTGAACAGAGGGAGAGGCCACGGCTCGGCGTAAAGGAGAGGAGAGATCTCCGTTCTCCACACGCCCCACGCTGGTGCTACCAGCAGAACCGTCCCGCCTTGGGTTCTGATCTTCTCCAACGTTGGAGGGATCAGTTCCAGGGGCGGGAAAGCGTAGAGTAGGCCGCTCGGCCACCTCCCAGGGACAGGTCCCTGTACCTCACCGAGAAGAACCGTGAGCATTTCGCGTTCTCTCTGGATGCAAACAAATCGACCTGAGCCCGGCCGAACCAGGCCCAGATCAGGTCCAAAGCCTCCGGGCAAAGCGGCCATTCCCCGTAGCGGAGCCGCCCTCTGGACAGCAGGTCCGCCCCGCTGTTCAGGAGGCCCGGCACATGGGTGGCGCGCAGTGATGCCAGGCGTTGCACGCTCCAGAGCGTCAGCTCGCGAGCTAGTTTGTCCAACACAAGGGAACCCAAGCCTCCTTGTTTGTTGACATAACACATCGTTGTGGTATTGTCCGTTCTGACCTGGTCTCATGTAGAATCTGCCCAACCGGATCAAGTGTATGGCCGAGGCCATGAGACCCGCAGCCTGCATGCACGTTCTGTACGTGACCCGACGCCCCAGGCGTAAGGAGCGCTCACATGCGAGAAAGTCGACTGTCCT
This sequence comes from Gymnoscopelus braueri, assembly GCF_963280865.1. Classification (NCBI taxonomy): domain Eukaryota; kingdom Metazoa; phylum Chordata; class Actinopteri; order Myctophiformes; family Myctophidae; genus Gymnoscopelus; species Gymnoscopelus braueri. The sequence continues at coordinate 3,374,560 of NC_137611.1, forward strand.
GTCCTGAGACAAGCGCGCTACCATCGTGGTCGAATCCAGTGAGATTCCCACGAACGTGGTTTGTTGGGACGGAATCAGAACGCTCTTCTGAGCGTTGACTGTGAATCCTAGGGATTGGAGGTGTGTAATGGCCAACGCTGTGTGCCGTGCCACCTCTTCCCTCGAGTCCGCTGCCAGCAGCCAATCGTCTACGTACGTCAGCAGACGAAGACCCTGCTGCCGCAGCGGAGCTATTGCCGCCCCTGTGCATTTCACGAAAACCCGAGGGCTCAGTGACATGCCAAACGGTAGCACCGTGTACTCGTACACCTTGCCTTCGTAGCCAAAGCGCAGGAATTTCCGGTGCGGCGGGTAGATTGGGACGTGAAAATAGGCATCCTTGAGGTCTATACTCGTCCACCAATCCCCTTGTCGTATCGAGCGCAACAACGTTGCCGTTGTCAGCATTCGAAAGTCGAAGACCTTCAGAAATCTGTTCAAACCCTTCAGGTTCAGAATAGGTCACACCCCCCCCTTCTTTTTCACCAGAAAATATTCAGAATAATAACCCAGTAGGTTCTGATCCGGGGATAATTATCTGATCGCACCCTTGCTCAAAAGAGACGAAACCTCCTCTCTCAGCGTTATGGCCGCTTGGCCTGACGCACGAGAGAACACCACTTTGGTTGTTAACTGAGGCTTCGCTGAGAATTGCAACCTGTAGCCTTGTTTCACGGTGCGAAGCACCCAAGGATTCGGTTTGCAAGCTTTCCATTGAGAAAAGCATCAAGCTAGAGGATTCGAGGGGTTGGTGGGGGCTGCTGACGTCACCTGCTCCGTGGAGCTCGTGCCCGTTCCCATGGGAACCCGAGACGCCTTCGGACTGATCGCAACGATCGTCGAGGAGGCGTCCACAAGGGGCAGCAGCGGTAGTGTCTGTCCGTTCACCGGAAGTGGGGAAGGCCCGTGACGCATCACGGTAGTCTTGCCCAACGTCGACATCCACCCTGTAGCATTGCTCGCTAGCGCTAGCTGGGCTAATGGCGGCATCGTCATGGAGCGCGAGCCCGTTCCCATGGGAACTAGGGACGCCGTCGCTCTGACTGACGTCACGTCGGAACCCTTTCGCAGTGTTGTAGTTACCCGGAACAAAACTCCCTCCGCACCTGGGGAGTGTCGATGGTGTAACACCGGGGTTCTCAGACGTGACGACATCCGCCTTACCTCCTCCGCCATCTTGGGTAGGTCGAGGGAGGCGGCCATTTTGTGTGGTGACGTTACTCGGAACGAAACTTTCGTTCCCCCGGGGGAGTTTTGCCGGTGTAACACCGGGGTTTTCTGTGACGTAAACTTCCGCCTCTCCTCCGCCATGTTGGGGAGGGTGAGGGAGGCGGCCATCTTGCCCTTCCACCGTCCCACAGATGCGCTTTGCAGCCATATGCCGGACGGTAGAAGGGACTGCCGTGTCGCAGTTAGAATATTTTCGTTTACAGAAAACCCCTGTTCTACACAATGCATTTGAGACATTTGATTCATAGCAATTGGTTTCTCTACCTGCATTTGAGTCATCTTGTTCATAACATGCACAGGATCTGTCCCTACAGCGTTTGAAATGTCGTCCTTTCTCTTTAGGGGACATAGCGAACACTGAGGGCTCATGGAATACATTTGAGGACAGGGCTTCCCATTCGATTCGGGTTGCGATCCGCCTTGTAATTTGACATGGGAAAAAATGAGCATTTGTGTTTCTGGCAATAGATTTATTCCACACACATGAGGCACATTTTGTACAATTTTTTTTTCGACAACAGGACATAAAGTGCTCTGAACCATATTCAATGTCTTTAGCGTCTCTGTTTGTCTCTGTGCCCCCGTGGAGCCGTCCTCGACTCTGTCCATGGGGGCAAGATGAGCGCAAGTTTTGTTTTCCCAAGTGGGAAGCTGACCCCCATAATATCGGCCAAGTGGCTGTGAGGGGGTAATCAGCTTGTGGGCCCGGTGTAACCGGGCAAAGACTGTCATTTCCCTTCCCCTTTCGGCTAGCCCCGCTATCCTTGCGTTGAGGCTTGGGCGAAGGGGGGGGGGGGGGGTGTTTCTCGTCTTTGCGCCTGACGTCCCCTACTCCCAGAGAACCTTCGGGACGCTCCCAGGAGCTGGTTCTGGTGGAGGAGGACCTGGACACGCCTCGCTTGCGTCCAGCGGCGCGAGTCCCACCTGTAGTACCCTGCTTACGCGGCCTAGCTGCAGCAGGGGCGGTGGAGGAGAGAAGGCCTGCAGCCGTCTCGTCCATCTGCTTCTCCGTTGCCTTGGTTCTGATGATCACATCGGCAGCGTTGTCGAACAGATTGTTTGCTGTCAGGGGAAGACTCATGAGACCCGTAGTCAGTATAGTCTTACATCCAGTAGCGAGGTCGAGCCATTTAACACTCTCCAGATCCGCGGTGAGGGCCATGGCTCTGCCCGTCCACAGTAGTCCGTGAGCCCTGGAGAAGCGACACCACGTTCAAGGCCTTTACAGCCGATGCCGAGGCCTTGTAGAGTGTAGAGTGCGTCACGGTGCTGCCTCTCTTGCTGTGGTCAGCGAAGACAGGCCTCACCCCCGAACCCTCTCTCACCGAGCCCGGCTTCGCCTTCTCGATGGCGGAAGCCAGGGTCGAGTCCATGGCTGGGAGGCCAGCGACCCCCAGGTCTGCTTGTCGGGTTCTCTTCTCCCCGCCGCCCATGAGTACTGCACTGCATCTCTAACGCCACGGGCCTCGGGAAGCAGCTTTGACTCAGTATGTCGGGGGGGGGGAGTGTCAGACCCTGGAACCTCGGAATGGGGACCCATTGGATAGCTTGGCCGGCTCCATGGGCTGCGCCAGGCCGCATCTGGCAATAGCCCTCTTTAGCACGACCAAGACGGCCTCTTGGGTTTCCTTTGCCTGGCTAGGATCCCCGAGGCTTCAGCCGTCTCTGTAGGCCCAGGAGGACCCGGACTGGTCATCGTTACCTCCTGGGACTGCTGGTAGGAGGTGAGCTCCAACTCCTCTTCCTCATCTCCTCCGTTGTGCAGGACACTGCCTCCCTCGTCAAACTCGCCGTCTGACTCCCTGTCGCCAGGCTTCGGCGTGTCGCCCCAGGGGGGAAGGAGGCTGGGGGGGAGAGAGGAAAGCTGCTGTCGTGGAAAGGCGGGGTCCGGTGACGAGGTGACCGCCCTTAAGGCTTCCTCGCGCCGGGCCTTCCTGATGGCTCCGCTGGAACGTGGGGCCGCGGAGAGCGGAGGGCCCATGGCTCCTTGGCTAGTACTCGCCACCGGCGCTCCTGGGTCCATGGCGTGGAGAGCACCGGGGTGAGTGCCGCTGCTTTCTGGCGAGGTCGCTAGCAGCGTAGCTCTGGCGAGCCGATGTTCCAGCTGGAACACAGTGAACTTGTCGCAGGGCCCGCACTTGTCTGCGTCTCCACCTCGGTAGCGAGCTAGCCAAGCATGGTTGGGCCCCAGACAGGAGATGCAAAGGCGGTGTTCGTCATCCGCCGCGACGAGGAGGGTGCACCCTCGTAGGTCGCAAGGACGAGGCGCCTGCATCTTTCCTCCTTCTCTGTCGACACGAGGTGTTTGAGAACAAAAGGCTAGTTAGCCTCCTAGCCTAGCCGTCTAGCTCCAACGGCCTAGCCACTAACACGGCTAGGCTAACGCCTCGTGGCGTGGAAAACAGAGAGGATAGGAAAAGAAAATAATTAAAGTTGAGGTGGTAACCGAGTGCGTTAACTGAAACTTTTACACGAAGCGCCCGTAGAGTAGCACTGTTAATGCCCTCGCTTTGGGTGGTGTTGGAATCGATAGTTTCTCCGTTGTTTCGATGTGCTTGTTCAGGCTCCGTGCGCGATCGCGTTGGCAGAGTGAAGGAAGAGGGAGTGCCCTAGTGACGCGAGGGTATTTATACCCTTCCGGGTTACCGGTGTCGCGTAACATGACCCTATCCAATAGGAATTGTAACCCGGGAGCTCATGTGTTGTGCTCCGCGCATCGCTAGGGGGCGATGGTATCCCATAGTAAGCATACTGCTGAAAGGCACGCTATAATAACTCAAGTTTTCAAATAATTGTAGTGGAGTAAAAGTACAATATTTGCCTCTGAGATGTATTGGAGTAGAAGTAAAAGTACTGAAAATTGGAAATACTCTAGTAAAGTAAAAAATATCTTAAAAAAATACTTAAGTACAGTACTTGAGTAAATGTACTTGGTTGCTTTACAATGCAGACAGCAAAGGAGAAGACTAAATTGTCTTGAGGCCCATGCAGTGTGTAAATAAGTGTGTCCTCCATATTCAGAGTTTTGACACCGTACCTCCTTGGGCAGACAGACTGTACTTCACCCGTTCTGACCCTGTTAAAGTAATTATAGTTTGGCCTGGCCCCGGGCTTCATTTGAAGAGTAGATATGATATTATGTGCTGCTGAAAGCACTTCTTCTCTCATCTGGCTAAACACAACTGATTCCAGCCTCTCTCATCTTGTGGGGATAATACAGTGCAGATAATAAAGGGTTGTGTGCCCTCAGACCTTACAGGAAAACTTCACCGATGTTAAAAATTAAAGGGATAGTTCACCCAACAAAAGGTATAGGCACTGTTAACACATTGACTGCCAGAGTTTATTCATAATGTACTCACCCCTGTGCCAGCAATTTGCGTGTTTTTTATTTTTTTTGTTTTGTAATTTTTCATTCAAATAAATTCTCTGATTGTGGTGTCAAGCACGTACGACAGTTCCACCAGTAGAGAGCAGCAAATCCACACATTGATCACCTCGCTCGCCCCCTCCCAAACAGGCCCACGTCATATCCTGTCATTCACCGGATGTTATGTTTTCGACAATCCCTGATCCGCTGATCGGCCTGAAAACGATGTGATACACGAAGACGATGACTGTTAGTCACCCGGACGAAAGAAAATAGAAGTTGAGCTGTCCGTTCGTTTTTTTTATACCGTGTGAAAAAACGTGTTTTTCCCTATTCTGGACGAAAATTACCAGAGAAAAACAATGTGACCCGGAAATGATTTTTTTTTTTACATCCGGCTCCGGGTGAGTGTGACGTAAGTGGAAAACGAAAGTGCTGATGAGAAATAAACACAGCCGTGCGATCACAGATTAAACAATGAAAATTCAAAAGAACGCATCAATGCGTTCTTTTGAATGCTGGCACTCAAGCGATGGATTTGAAAGAACGCATCGATGCGATCTTGGCAATCAATGTGTTAACAGTGGTGGAAAGTAACTAAGTACATTTACTTAAGTAGTGTACTTAAGTACAATGTTAAGGTATTTGTACTTTACTTGAGTATTTCCAATTTCCAATACTTTTACTTCTACTCCACTACTATCTCAGAGACAAATATTGTACTTTTACTCCACTACAATTATTTGAACACTTTAGTTACTAGTTACTTTGCAGATATAAATTATTACATTATAAAACACACATTAACCACTTCAGCCCTATTTTATACCTAGGCTATCTTCAAACATTTTAGTACTTTTACTTTTGGTACTTTTAAGTACATTTTGATACCAATAATTTTGTACTTTTACTCAAGTAAATGTTTAATCCTGGATTGTTACATGTAACAGAGTATTTCTATATTGCAATATTGGTACTTTTACTTAAGTAAAGCATTTGAGTACTTTTTCCACCACTGACTGTTAATAATAATAATAATACATCAGACTTATATAGCACTTTTCTTAGTACCCAAAGTCGCTTTACAAAACAGCTTAATATGTTTGTATTAGGAGCAAAAGAAAAGAAAATGTTAAAAGGCTAAAAACAATAAGCAAAGACTATAAGAGGAGGAAAGGGAGATTTGGTTTGGGTTAGGCAGGGAAAGCACGTCTAAAAGGGTGGGTTTTGAGGGAGGCTTTGAACACGGCCAGAGTGGGGGGGGGGGGGGGGGGCTTTGATGTGAGGTGGGAGTGGGTTTGAAAGGCTGGGGGCTGCAACTGAAAAAGCCCCCATGTCACCCCAGGTGCGTTTGTTTGTTTTTTTGGGGAAGTCCAGGAGGTTTGCGTCGCCAGACCTGAGGGAGCAGAAGGGGACGTGGCGTTTGAGGAGGTCAGAGAGGTAGCGGGGTGCCTGGTTATTGAGGGCTTTGTAGGTGGTGATGAGCATTTTGAATTCTATTCTATGTTTTACTGGGAGCCAGTGAAGGTCGTGGAGGACTGGGGGTGAGGTGGTCTCTGGATCTGGTTCTGGTGAGGAGGCGGGCTGCAGAGTTTTGGACATATAGAAGTTTTTTGAGTACTTTTGCAGTGGCATCATAGAGGAGGCTATTGCAGTTGTTGACGTTGAGGCGAGAACACGCCCCCCCAGCGCCCACAGCGTTCCCCTGGCAGGACTCGAACCCAGGACCGTCTAGCTATGAGGCGACAGCGCTACCGACTGTGCCACCGCCGTGCCCCCTCAGACAGAGAAGCAATCTTAATCGTTATTTGGAAATGTGTCACAGCATTCTCTATGATCATTAAAAAAGTTTTGCAAAGCAAATACACTGTCTCTTGTTAAAATAGCATCCATTTTATTGTATCATTACGCAGTACGCTGGCATTTGTAGTTTGCAAATCTTCTTATCCTTATCCAATTAGAGAAGAAAAAGATAAGTCCCTAAATAATAAACAGTCTACTCCTGCTGTTTATATGTAACAGTTGATTGAACCTTTAACATCATCATCCTAACAAGCTCGCCGCATAATATCCAACTGACAGAAAAGGAGAAAATGTCTTCCCCATGGTGTTGTTAGCATCTTACTGCAGGGCAGTCACTGTTATGCCCTAGCTGTTTATCACTCGTAAACAATGTTAGATATTCATTGTTAAAATATATCTGGCACTTTGAATATAATTTGTAACTGTCAAGGTCAGATTCCACACTTGGCTGTCCAGACATGCAAAAAACAAACAAAAAATAAAAGGTCTCCGCCAGGTCAGGTAGGTTATTGTGGGCCAGCAATGTTCGGAATTTGCCAATCAGGATGGAATATGAAAAATCTGACGGATCCGTCTTGATCACTTGACTATAGAGATAATGCGTACCGGTTTGCTTGATACTAGAACAAATTTTGCTTTGCTAAAATCTGCGTCCCTCTCTGAACGGCCCGCTTTTTGGTGTGTTGGGGGGGGGGGGGAGTACTCACATTTTTTACTTAAGTAAAAGTATCAATACTGCAATGTATATGTACTCTGTTACAAGTCCTGAATTCAAAATGTACTAGAGTGAAAGTACAAAAGCATTGGTATCAAAATGTACTTAAAGTACCAAAAGTAAAAGTACTAAAATGTTGATGTAAATAGCAGATCTACAAGCTCACAACGCGTCGCGATGCGACGCGTTGTGAGCTTGTAGATCGGCTATTTTCAAATAGCCTTGGTAAAAAATAGGGCTGAAGTTTTATAACGTAATCATTTATATCAACCAAGTAACTAGTACTAGGCTGAGAAACACCAATAGAAGAACAACAAACCACCAACAAAAGCTTCATTGTCATGATATTTATGCTTTCGATAACTGTTTTTTTTAAACCCTAAAAGTGTATTTTCCTCTGCACAGTCCAGCTCAGTGGCTATCGCTCGTGTCATTTTGCTACAGGGCATAACACTGGACACCCGATTCAAAGACTTTGCACACATCGGCACTCTGTGCCGCTCCCTGAGCTTGCAGATCTGATATTTTGAATAGCCCAAAGTATAAAATAATGTATAATGCGTTCCTGGGTTGAATGGGTTATACTCACCTCAAGACTCCATAACACTGATCGGTCGTGCAGTAGTAACAAAGTAGATTTACTTAAGTTATGTACTTAAGTACAATTTTGAGTTATTTGTACTTTACTTGAGTATTTCCAATTTCCAATACTTTTACTTCTACTTCACTACATCTCGTATAGAAATATTGTACTTTTACTCCACTACAATTATTTGAACACTGTAGTTACTTTGAATATTTTGATTATTATTACAAAACATGCATTAACCAACTCAGTCCTGTATTCATTTTGGCCATTTCAAAATAGCCGATCTACAAGCTCACAATGTGTCGCGATGCGACACATTGTGAGCTTGTAGATCGGCTATTTTCAAAAGATAAATACATATGGCAACTTGAAATGGGACATTCTGTATAATGAGTACTTCTACTTTTGGTATTCATCAAGTACATTTTGATGCCAATACTTTTGTACCTTTACTCAAGTACATTTTGAATTCCGGACTTTACTTGTAACGGAGTATGTATATATTGCAGTACACTTTTACTTAAGTAAAACATTTGAGTACCTTTTTCCACCACTGTAGCTGACATACTGCAACTCATATCTGTATAGACACACACACACACACAGCAACACACATCTGGCATTAATAGCAATGCTGCAGCAATCTGAATGATTCATGGTTTGCGGGTGGTAATTGGTTATTGTTGCATTGATTAAAAACTACCGCCCTCGCGGTAGCTTGTCTGTTTGTGGAATAAAGCTGACCTGTGCCCATTGCCCGTTCCCACAAACGGTGTACTAATTAACCGCTCCTGCTGTTTCGGTGTTGCGTTTTGTCTCGCCGTGTTTGTCGAGGTCGGCACTAATATTGCTGTTACTGTGAAACTCCACAGTGGGTTTTCAACTGTGACCATTTTCAGAAGGTCATTTTTGCGTTGCTCCTAGGAAGCTTTGGGGTTTAATGCTGTTTCATCCACAGATGGTGCAAGCAAAAAAGCAGTCCATGTGCAATATTTATATGATATCAATACCAGAGATATTACATTTACATTACAGTCATTTAGCAGACACTTTTATCCAAAGCGACTTACAATAAGTGCATTCAACATAGGTAGGCAAGAAAACTACTAATCACCAGAAGTCTTAAGTGCATTCTCTTCTAAAACAAGCAACTAAGAGTATACCTAGCACTAAGGTAAAAGTGCAATATATCAGCTACCTACTTTCTTAAACAGATGAGACAAATAGGAAAATCAAATGAGCAGGAGCTAAAACAAAGTGTACCGAATAAACGAGATCCAATAAAACAATAAAACAATAAAACAAGAGTTCGTACAACTAGTTAACAACAAGTAGGCAAGGCAAAGAGGAAGGGTAGTGTTTCCTGTGTAGAGATATGGCAAATGTGCAGCTGCCGGTGTTTTGTTTTCAATCATTTCAGGCTCAAATGTTATCAAAGACCAAACAATCGCTCTCTTCCATCCATCATACCTAGGGCTGTCACTATTATAGCCTTTTACTTGACGATTAATTGACGCTCAAATAATTGTGATTAACAATGTAATTGCGTTAGATTGTGACCAAGGGGCCATAGCCCCTATTCTGAGGGGAACATTAGCCAAAAATAGCAGCTTTACAAGCTCACAATACACCTTGTGCCAAGTTTACCAAGTATTGAGGGTTTAAATGTCTGAAATACAGTAAAAATCACACCCTGTGTGAAGTGGGCGGTGTCTTGCTAGCTAATCACAATACTGAATGGAGTCAACCAATCATGTACAAAAAATAAATACATTTATTGAAACACTCTTTATGATGGAAGAAACCATAACTTAAAAAAAAACAATTTATGTTTTTTTTAAAGTTATGGTTTCTTATATAGGGCTATGCACATGTGTCATGTGACACTGGCCAATCACAGTCCTGAATAGACTGTGATTGGCCAATCACGGTGCAGGGTTAGGCGGGGTACATTTTTGGCCAATCACAGCGCAGGATTTGTTGTACACATATCCAAACCTCACTTATAGGGGCGGTTTCACCGCCCAAAAACATTGATTTAGACAACACTGATGACAATCAATGAGTCTTGGGGGTCCCTGCTTCAACTGTCTCTCAGCTAGGGGGTCCTTGGCCTGACAAACGTTAAGACCCCTGTGCCACAGGGTTAGGTTTAGATGATGTAATAATAATCCCTACCTTCCGTCCCTGCTCCTCCACAGGCTCCAGGTTCATCCTGCTCCAGGGCAGCCAGCTGGACGCGTCAGACTGGCTGAACCCGGCCCAGGTGATGCTGTACTACCAGCAGAACGCCAGTGGTCCCTGGCTCAACGAGCTGTGTGGACGACGCCTGCTGGACCCCTGTGAGCACCAGTGTGATCCTGAGACAGGTAGGCCTGTACATCACATTCCATTCAACAGTCATTGTCAGTGTGGTCCTCTAAGGGGACCTAAAGGGTCACAGACAGTGGTGGAAAAAGTACTCAAATTCTTTACTTAAGTAAAAGTACCAATACTGCAAAATAAAAATACTCTGTTACAAGTAAAAGTCCAGAATTAAAAATGTACTTGAGTAAAAGTACAAAAGTATTGGCATCAAAATGTACTCAAAGTACCAAAAGTAAAAGTACTAAATATTTGAAAATAGCAGATCTACAAGCTCACAACGCGTCGCGATGCGACGCGTTGTGAGCTTGTAGATCGGCTATTTTCAAATAGCCTAGGTTTAAGTTATTAAAGTGATTAAGGTATGTTTCATTATATCATAATTTATATCTCAAAAGTAACTAGTAACTAAAGTTTTCAAATAAATGTAGTGGAGTAAAAGTACAATATTTGCCTCTGAAATGTAGTGGAGTAGAAGTGAAAGTATTGGAAATTGGAAATACTCAAGTAAAGTACAAATACCTCAAAATTGTACTTAAGTACAGTACTTAAGTAAATGTACTTAGTTACTTTCCACCACTGGTCACAGACCAAGTCAGAGAGAGAAGGATGAGGCTGGCAGGACACTGCGTCAGGCACCCAGAACTAGTGGCAAGAAAACTGACACTATGGGAGCCAACCCGGGGCAAAGCCAGGAAAGGCAACAAGAAGCACCGCCTACGTAGATGCACTGCTGCCCGACAGCTTAGCTAACAACACTGTAGAACAGGGGTGATGCAACTTTGATGATGGAGAGCGCCACTGTATTTCCACACTCACTCCAGAGGGCCACATTGCATGTACTGTCGGGTATTTTAACTTGTCTCGTAAATTAATGCGGTACTTCGCCATACTATGTCACACAAAAGTAGCAAAGTAGAAAAAAAAATAAACAGGATTCCAATAAAAAAATAGCAGATCTACAAGCTCATAGCGCGGCACCAAGTGCAGCGCTACGAACTTGTAGATCTGTTATTTTGGAAAAATCTTGATTTTTTTAGTAAATCTTTGAATATATATATTTTAAAGCGAACATTTTTTACTCCGATCTTTGCTTCTGGGGGGTCCCTAGAGCAAAAATGTTTTCAGATGGGGGTCCGTGGACAAATACATTTGGGGGGTCCTTGACATGAAAATGTTTGAGAAACACTGGCCCCCCAGCCCGTAGGATTACGTGCAATGTCTAACATCAGCCTCCCTGCCCGACATCCCTCCCCGAACACGGGCCAATTGTGTTTCGTGTAGAGGGCGCTTGACACCACCGCGGTGGATTCCAACCCACAACCTCCGCGGTGGTGGGCAGGGACTTTATACCACTGCGCCACCCGAGCGCTACATGTCTACTCTTCTGTACAGTACTGTGTAATGTAAGGCCCTGATGAGGCAGAGGGCCAACCTAAGGACTCCCTAATTACTGCTTCTCTTTGAGACCAGGCCCCCCATGTGCTGTATGCTGTGCTTTATGCTTTATTCATGGAGACACAACCCAAGTGATGAAAAACATGTGCCGATAAAACAGAATGAATGACTACTGCTTTTTGTTTTTGTTGTTTAACCCATTAAAACCGGGAAGAGCATCTGTGTCATTTTAGATTTTATTTTATACCTTTGGCTATTCAAAAATAGCAGATATACAAGCTATATACGAGCTTGTAGATCTGCTGTTTTAGAAGAAAAAAAATGTACGCCAATCTTTGTATATATAATTTTAAAGCGACATTTTTTAACTTAAATCTTTGCTTCTGGGGGTCCCTGGAACAAAATATTTTGACACGGGGGTCGGCAGCCAAATACATATAATTGTGTGGGACCTTGACATTGACAAAGTTTGAGCACCACTGCTATAGCAACATACTCTATGTTTTTTTCAGAAAACTTTGATTTAGAAGACATTTGTAGGATCGGCCTCGGGTCTAAATGAGTTAACAAGCTCCTCTCGCTCCAACTGTGTTCGTCTTGCTCTTTTCACCCTCTGTAATTCTGTATGAAGAAAGTGAGGCTCATGTAAAACGGAATACTATAATACAATATGCTCTTTACACTAACTTCATTAAATCTGAGAGCACAACAAATGACCCCTAATGGACCCCTTAATTGACCCACTCTCAGAGTTAAGTTAAATTACATTAAATAAACAGTGAGGATTTTACAACGTATTTGGCGTTAATTTGCTGTGTTACATTGTGGTGTAATTATTCAGAACCTCTCGGTCTTGACAGGTTCAAACCTGAAGGTTTGTTTTTGTTTTGTTTGGTGTTTCCCAAAAAAAAAGTGTTTGTTTGTAGCTGACCTTGTTCAACCTCGCCTACGATGTTATCTGTTTTCCATTTGATCTGTTTTCCATTTGATCTATTTTTTTCCATTTGATCGTGGAGCACATTTTCATAATGTGTTGCTAAATATGTGACTGGTTTCTCAATCGGGCTGTTGACTCTATGTGGCCCACGGTACCACACAAGCCATTGTTCTCACCTACACTGCATTCATTCAACCGTATGCCATTATTTGTACACATTGTCAGAGGTGGAACAAGTACTCAAATGTTTTACTTAAGTAAACGTATCAATACTGCAATATAGAAATACTCTGTTATAAGTAAAAGTCCGGACATGTACTTGAGTAAAAGTACAAAAGTATTGGCATCAAAATATACTTAAAGTATCAAAAGAAAAAGTACTAAAATGTTTGAAAATAGTAGATCTACAAGCTCACAACGCGTTGTGAGCTTGTAGATCTGCTATTTTCAAATAGCCTATGTATAAAATAAAGTGGTTACAGTGGTTAATGTATGTTTTATAACATATAACCCTGCGCAACCAAAGTAACTAGTAACTAAACTTTTCAAATAATTGTAGTGTAGTACAAGTACAATATTTGCCTCTGCGATGTAGTGGAGTAGAAGTAAAAAGTTAACATTTAAAACATTTAAAATACTCCAGTAAAGTAAAACATACAGTGCTTGAGTAAATGTACTTGGTTACTTTACACCACTGTCCTTGTCAGAGTACTTGGAGGTCAGTCTATGATGTCAGTAATATCATATTGATTAAATCAGGGATCTCCATATATGGGCATAAAAGGGACTCAGACAGATAGACACAGAGATATGTATAACCACGTGTTACTTACTCACTCACTTACTCACTCAATCATAGGTTTACGACCCTATAGAACTGTGCATACATTTGCTTTCGACAACTCAATCTTTCACATGCAGTCTGGCCGTTGGATGATAAGTCCTGTGGGCTGCACTGTGTGTAAATCAATAATTATACAACAGGTAGTTCCGACCAAGCAATCTGATTGGCTGAAATAGCTTTCTAGCCGTGCTTCAAACCAGCATCATAGCACGGGCCTAATCGCATTAATAAATCACTCCGCACTGCAGTCTGCACCTGATTAGACCATATATGGCACAGCTGTGCTGTGAAGTCACGCTGTCCCACCGTAGGAAAACAAACAGACAGTACCCACCGCCGCCACCGGAGAACAAACAGCTATGCAAAATGGACTATGTTGTTAATTTTGACTTATTTGGTGGACTTACGGTTGATCAATGGTTAGAAGAGAGCACACTAAATCGCCTAAAATCCTATAATAAAAGGAATAACTGTAAAAAAGTGTGCTTTATTTCAATGGTAACATCCATACTGTATTAATATCCTCCTGTGTTAAAGTAAAATTACTCCCATTTCGTTAACAGTCCAGTGTATGTTATACTTTATCGTACGAAGGTATCGCACGGCAAAAATAGCCGATCTACAAGTTCACAACGCATCGCCATCTTGACGCGTTGTGAGCTTGTAGATCAGCTATTTTGGCCACGTAACACGATCGTACGACGGAGCATATAGCCTACTGGAATCAGCTGTGTTGATGAGACGATGACTGAGAGTGCTGCGCTGCCACAGGGACTATTTTGTCTCAGTCAAATAAACTCTTCTCTTCTACAGGGAAACGGATAAGCGAAACATTTTTATTATGAATTGCCCCACAATATGAATACATTTGGATGTGTTTTGTTGGTAACTGACAATCGCAATATTACACTCGAGGGTGTGCTTTACCTTACATTATTAGCACTTCTGTGATCGCGGCGGAACTCGGCTGACGCCTCGTTCCTGACCGCATCACAGGCGTGCTAATAATGACGGTAAAGCACACCCTCTCGTGTAATATTGCTTAATTAACCTCCTCTATGACCTCATGAACTGTACTGTATTTTCAGCACTATGTACAGCGTCAGGGTCAGAGAGCAGAAGGGAAAGAGCTATACGGTTGTTTTTTTTGCGTCGTGGGGTTTTTACTGATTTATATATTTTTGTTTACTTTTTCAATTCATCGTTGAGGCCCGAGGCCTGTTCCGGTTGTGATGCCCGTTTCTGTTGAGACAAATTAGTGTTGATTTCATCGACTAAAGCTATAACGAAACATGTTGGTCAACTACCTTTTTTCACTGACGAAAAGGAAATAAAAATGAAATATAAACTAAGCTACTGATGACTAGAACTAAGAAATATATTGACAATGTTGTCAACACATAAAAACTAGACTAAAAGTGGACGAGTGGAGAAGAGATCCAGTAGAACTGTGTTGGCCTCTGAAAATAGCAGATCTACAAGCTCACAACGCGCCGCGCTGCGACGCGTTGTGAGCTTGTAGATCTGCTATTCTCAGCATGCAACCAAGTGTAAAATCCGCCATTACGACGTCATCAAGACACCGCCAAAAATACAGTTTAGTCGACTAAATCAACTGTAGATTTAGTCGACCATAATCTTATGATATTTAGATGACTAAAACTAGACTAAAACTAAATAATTTCAGATGACTAAAATATGTCTAAAACTGAACAGAATTGTATTCAAAAGACTATGACTAAAACTAAATCAAAATTTGCTGTCAAAATAACGCTAAAACAAATCAAAGGACCGCCGTCTTGACAAGCAACTTAATCTATTTAACTTTCAAAGGACCACAATAGAATGAAGCTGTCAAACTGTTTTGACATGTACAAATATGTTATGTATGCATTTTTGTCAAATAACATCAGTGAAGTCAGTCAGTCAGTCAATCAATGATTCCATCCACACTATGCAACAGGCTAGATCCACGGTTAACATCCAACTGCAACACATGCAGAGATAATCAATGACACACAAGTCATAATAAGTTGAATAATATCAGAGCCTACTAATGCCTTAAACACCACAACACACCCGCCTGGAAGAAATAACACATGGTGGTACATGTCTAAATGTGAGCGTAAGCTGTTGCTGTTTATGGTGCACATGACACAAGCAATAAAGCAACATCGTATAATAATGATAATGATAATGATGATGATGATGATGAAGGTACTTATTATAACACAAACTTGAATGCATTCAATCCAACCACAGGCAATGAACCCATCAAGGGGCATAGTACGTACACTGGCAAAGTCAGAGATTTGACAACCGTTCCACAGCTCTTGGCATGAGATTAATTCTGTATTGTTGATCTATCATCACTCATGGTGGTCCTCGGATAACTTTTAACTTGGTTTCAAAACACAGAAAAACCTCTCAGATCGGTACTGTTTCAGCCATATTTGAAACATAACCTTATCACCTCTCTGAGAATGCCACAAACAATGCGTTCACATTTTGTGGGAGCTGACAGGTAACTCGTGTGTCCTCATTTTCACCTTCTCAAGCTCAAGGAAAACTTCTGCGGTTTGGCTCTGGGCCTTGAACAGGGTGATGTCTGTGTATTATGTTGTCATACCGCTATATGGGCAAACTTTCCCGTCGTAGCGAAGTCAATGAAATGTGGGAAGAACGATCCACTCGGGGGTGACAAGGTCACCTGACAGCATCAAGGTCACCTGACAGCATCAACGTCAAAAGGCCATGAAATAAGTGTTTCCCCGACATGGCTATAGATCTATAACAGTGCAACAGTGTCACGTGAAAAAACTGCATTGTCATTAACCCATTGATTCCCCCCAAAATAATTATATGTGAACTGGGGACCTCCCACCCTGACAAGCACTTGGAATTGTAGAAGTTGAGGCATTACATTTAGTTTAGCCTCGGAAACCCAGGCTTTTTTTTTTGTTACAAAAGAAAAAAAGCCTGGGGGAGCGATGCAGGAACGATGGTCTTGGACCTTGTTATCTCCTAACCAATCAGAGTGCAGAGGGGCGTCGCTCTAAATTTGGTGACGTCAGCGTGCTCCGTGCACAGGCCGAGGGGGGGAGGGGAGGGGAGGCGGGGACATAGTTTGGTGAAGCAATAGGAAGCCACGCACAAATCCAGGCGGCTGTGTTTGGGTCCGCCCTTCAAGACCATGGATTGAGCTCGTAGCCTCAGGCTACATTTAGTTTGACTCAGTTCCACAGATGAACATTGTGAAAATAGCTGATCTGCAAGCTCACAACGCCTCGTTGACATCCGTCCGCCCCAACTATAGGATTTTTTTGAAAACACACTCCTAAGGGCGCGGTCCCACCAGAACATGGTCGTCCGCTGTTAAACGCAGGCTGTGCGCGGCCACAGTTTGTGTGTCCTGTCACTCACTTTCAGGACCCTCCCACGCAACAGCTACAACCAGTTGCTCTATCGCTATAGCACCATGATGCTTCCTGAGTCTATAGCACCATGATGCTTCCTGAGTCTATAGCACCATGATGCTTCCTGAGTCTATAGCACCATGATGCTTCCTGAGTCTATAGCACCATGATGCTTCCTGAGTCTATAGCACCATGATGCTTCCTGAGTCTATAGCACCATGATGCTTCCTGAGTCTATAGCACCATGATGCTTCCTGAGTCTATAGCACCATGATGCTTCCTGAGTCTATAGCACCGTGATGCTTCCTGAGTCTATAGCACCATGATGCTTCCTGAGTCTATAGCACCATGATGCTTCCTGAGTCTATAGCACCATGATGCTTCCTGAGTCTATAGCACCGTGATGCTTCCTGAGTCTATAGCACCATGATGCTTCCTGAGTCTATAGCACCATGATGCTTCCTGAGTCTATAGCACCATGATGCTTCCTGAGTCTATAGCACCATGATGCTTCCTGAGTCTATAGCACCGTGATGCTTCCTGAGTCTATAGCACCATGATGCTTCCTGAGTCTATAGCACCGTGATGCTTCCTGAGTCTATAGCACCATGATGCTTCCTGAGTCTATAGCACCGTGATGCTTCCTGAGTCTATAGCACCTTGATGCTTCCTGAGTCTATAGCACCGTGATGCTTCCTGAGTCTATAGCACCATGATGCTTCCTGAGTCTATAGCACCATGATGCTTCCTGAGTCTATAGCACCATGATGCTTCCTGAGTCTATAGCACCATGATGCTTCCTGAGTCTATAGCACCGTGATGCTTCCTGAGTCTATAGCACCATGATGCTTCCTGAGTCTATAGCACCATGATGCTTCCTGAGTCTATAGCACCATGATGCTTCCTGAGTCTATAGCACCATGATGCTTCCTGAGTCTATAGCACCATGATGCTTCCTGAGTCTATAGCACCGTGATGCTTCCTGAGTCTATAGCACCGTGATGCTTCCTGAGTCTATAGCACCATGATGCTTCCTGAGTCTATAGCACCATGATGCTTCCTGAGTCTATAGCACCGTGATGCTTCCTGAGTCTATAGCACCATGATGCTTCCTGAGTCTATAGCACCGTGATGCTTCCTGAGTCTATAGCACCATGATGCTTCCTGAGTCTATAGCACCGTGATGCTTCCTGAGTCTATAGCACCATGATGCTTCCTGAGTCTATAGCACCATGATGCTTCCTGAGTCTATAGCACCGTGATGCTTCCTGAGTCTATAGCACCATGATGCTTCCTGAGTCTATAGCACCATGATGCTTCCTGAGTCTATAGCACCGTGATGCTTCCTGAGTCTATAGCACCATGATGCTTCCTGAGTCTATAGCACCATGATGCTTCCTGAGTCTATAGCACCGTGATGCTTCCTGAGTCTATAGCACCATGATGCTTCCTGAGTCTATAGCACCATGATGCTTCCTGAGTCTATAGCACCGTGATGCTTCCTGAGTCTATAGCACCATGATGCTTCCTGAGTCTATAGCACCGTGATGCTTCCTGAGTCTATAGCACCATGATGCTTCCTGAGTCTATAGCACCATGATGCTTCCTGAGTCTATAGCACCATGATGCTTCCTGAGTCTATAGCACCGTGATGCTTCCTGAGTCTATAGCACCGTGATGCTTCCTGAGTCTATAGCACCATGATGCTTCCTGAGTCTATAGCACCATGATGCTTCCTGAGTCTATAGCACCATGATGCTTCCTGAGTCTATAGCACCATGATGCTTCCTGAGTCTATAGCAACATGATGCTTCCTGAGTCTATAGCACCATGATGCTTCCTGAGTCTATAGCACCATGATGCTTCCTGAGTCTATAGCACCATGATGCTTCCTGAGTCTATAGCACCATGATGCTTCCTGAGTCTATAGCACCATGATGCTTCCTGAGTCTATAGCACCGTGATGCTTCCTGAGTCTATAGCACCGTGATGCTTCCTGAGTCTATAGCACCATGATGCTTCCTGAGTCTATAGCACCATGATGCTTCCTGAGTCTATAGCACCGTGATGCTTCCTGAGTCTATAGCACCATGATGCTTCCTGAGTCTATAGCACCATGATGCTTCCTGAGTCTATAGCACCATGATGCTTCCTGAGTCTATAGCACCATGATGTTTCCTGAGTCTATAGCACCGTGATGCTTCCTGAGTCTATAGCACCATGATGCTTCCTGAGTCTATAGCACCATGATGCTTCCTGAGTCTATAGCACCGTGATGCTTCCTGAGTCTATAGCACCATGATGCTTCCTGAGTCTATAGCACCATGATGCTTCCTGAGTCTATAGCACCATGATGCTTCCTGAGTCTATAGCACCATGATGCTTCCTGAGTCTATAGCACCATGATGCTTCCTGAGTCTATAGCACCATGGTGCTTCCTGAGTCTATAGCACCATGATGCTTCCTGAGTCTATAGCACCATGATGCTTCCTGAGTCTATAGCACCATGATGCTTCCTGAGTCTATAGCACCATGATGCTTCCTGAGTCTATAGCACCGTGATGCTTCCTGAGTCTATAGCACCATGATGCTTCCTGAGTCTATAGCACCATGATGCTTCCTGAGTCTATAGCACCGTGATGCTTCCTGAGTCTATAGCACCATGATGCTTCCTGAGTCTATAGCACCATGATGCTTCCTGAGTCTATAGCACCGTGATGCTTCCTGAGTCTATAGCACCATGATGCTTCCTGAGTCTATAGCACCGTGATGCTTCCTGAGTCTATAGCACCATGATGCTTCCTGAGTCTATAGCACCATGATGCTTCCTGAGTCTATAGCACCATGATGCTTCCTGAGTCTATAGCACCGTGATGCTTCCTGAGTCTATAGCACCGTGATGCTTCCTGAGTCTATAGCACCATGATGCTTCCTGAGTCTATAGCACCATGATGCTTCCTGAGTCTATAGCACCATGATGCTTCCTGAGTCTATAGCACCATGATGCTTCCTGAGTCTATAGCAACATGATGCTTCCTGAGTCTATAGCACCATGATGCTTCCTGAGTCTATAGCACCATGATGCTTCCTGAGTCTATAGCACCATGATGCTTCCTGAGTCTATAGCACCATGATGCTTCCTGAGTCTATAGCACCATGATGCTTCCTGAGTCTATAGCACCGTGATGCTTCCTGAGTCTATAGCACCGTGATGCTTCCTGAGTCTATAGCACCATGATGCTTCCTGAGTCTATAGCACCATGATGCTTCCTGAGTCTATAGCACCGTGATGCTTCCTGAGTCTATAGCACCATGATGCTTCCTGAGTCTATAGCACCATGATGCTTCCTGAGTCTATAGCACCATGATGCTTCCTGAGTCTATAGCACCATGATGTTTCCTGAGTCTATAGCACCGTGATGCTTCCTGAGTCTATAGCACCATGATGCTTCCTGAGTCTATAGCACCATGATGCTTCCTGAGTCTATAGCACCGTGATGCTTCCTGAGTCTATAGCACCATGATGCTTCCTGAGTCTATAGCACCATGATGCTTCCTGAGTCTATAGCACCATGATGCTTCCTGAGTCTATAGCACCATGATGCTTCCTGAGTCTATAGCACCATGATGCTTCCTGAGTCTATAGCACCATGGTGCTTCCTGAGTCTATAGCACCATGATGCTTCCTGAGTCTATAGCACCATGATGCTTCCTGAGTCTATAGCACCGTGATGCTTCCTGAGTCTATAGCACCGTGATGCTTCCTGAGTCTATAGCACCATGATGCTTCCTGAGTCTATAGCACCATGATGCTTCCTGAGTCTATAGCACCATGATGCTTCCTGAGTCTATAGCACCATGGTGCTTCCTGAGTCTATAGCACCATGATGCTTCCTGAGTCTATAGCACCATGATGCTTCCTGAGTCTATAGCACCATGATGCTTCCTGAGTCTATAGCACCATGATGCTTCCTGAGTCTATAGCACCATGATGCTTCCTGAGTCTATAGCACCATGGTGCTTCCTGAGTCTATAGCACCATGATGCTTCCTGAGTCTATAGCACCATGATGCTTCCTGAGTCTATAGCACCATGATGTTTCCTGAGTCTATAGCACCATGATGCTTCCTGAGTCTATAGCACCGTGATGCTTCCTGAGTCTATAGCACCATGATGCTTCCTGAGTCTATAGCACCATGATGCTTCCTGAGTCTATAGCACCATGATGCTTCCTGAGTCTATAGCACCATGATGCTTCCTGAGTCTATAGCACCATGGTGCTTCCTGAGTCTATAGCACCATGATGCTTCCTGAGTCTATAGCACCATGATGCTTCCTGAGTCTATAGCACCGTGATGCTTCCTGAGTCTATAGCACCGTGATGCTTCCTGAGTCTATAGCACCATGATGCTTCCTGAGTCTATAGCACCATGGTGCTTCCTGAGTCTATAGCACCATGATGCTTCCTGAGTCTATAGCACCATGATGCTTCCTGAGTCTATAGCACCGTGATGCTTCCTGAGTCTATAGCACCGTGATGCTTCCTGAGTCTATAGCACCGTGATGCTTCCTGAGTCTATAGCACCATGATGTTTCCTGAGTCTATAGCACCGTGATGCTTCCTGAGTCTATAGCACCGTGATGCTTCCTGAGTCTATAGCACCATGATGCTTCCTGAGTCTATAGCACCGTGATGCTTCCTGAGTCTATAGCACCATGATGCTTCCTGAGTCTATAGCACCATGATGTTTCCTGAGTCTATAGCACCATGATGCTTCCTGAGTCTATAGCACCATGATGCTTCCTGAGTCTATAGCACCGTGATGCTTCCTGAGTCTATAGCACCATGATGCTTCCTGAGTCTATAGCACCATGATGTTTCCTGAGTCTATAGCACCATGATGCTTCCTGAGTCTATAGCACCATGATGCTTCCTGAGTCTATAGCACCATGATGTTTCCTGAGTCTATAGCACCATGATGCTTCCTGAGTCTATAGCACCATGATGCTTCCTGAGTCTATAGCACCATGATGCTTCCTGAGTCTATAGCACCATGATGTTTCCTGAGTCTATAGCACCATGATGCTTCCTGAGTCTATAGCACCATGATGCTTCCTGAGTCTATAGCACCATGATGCTTCCTGAGTCTATAGCACCATGATGCTTCCTGAGTCTATAGCACCTTGATGCTTCCTGAGTCTATAGCACCATGATGCTTCCTGAGTCTATAGCACCATGATGCTTCCTGAGTCTATAGCACCATGATGCTTCCTGAGTCTATAGCACCATGATGCTTCCTGAGTCTATAGCACCATGATGCTTCCTGAGTCTATAGCACCATGATGCTTCCTGAGTCTATAGCACCATGATGCTTCCTGAGTCTATAGCACCATGATGCTTCCTGAGTCTATAGCACCATGATGTTTCCTGAGTCTATAGCACCATGATGCTTCCTGAGTCTATAGCACCATGATGCTTCCTGAGTCTATAGCACCATGATGCTTCCTGAGTCTATAGCACCGTGATGCTTCCTGAGTCTATAGCACCATGATGCTTCCTGAGTCTATAGCACCATGGTGCTTCCTGAGTCTATAGCACCATGATGCTTCCTGAGTCTATAGCACCTTGATGCTTCCTGAGTCTATAGCACCGTGATGCTTCCTGAGTCTATAGCACCATGATGCTTCCTGAGTCTATAGCACCATGATGCTTCCTGAGTCTATAGCACCGTGATGCTTCCTGAGTCTATAGCACCATGATGCTTCCTGAGTCTATAGCACCATGATGCTTCCTGAGTCTATAGCACCATGATGCTTCCTGAGTCTTGGGACGGTCCGCCTTCCACTCACCTTTGGACAGAGGAGGAAAAGCAGCATAGAACGCATAAACGCGAGATGTGCGTGACAAGCAGAAAGATGCACAAAAGCATGAATCCACGCATTTGCATTGACAAAGCATTGGCAGATTCCACCCCATAGGTAAAATAAAAGTGGGGTGGGACCGCGCGTGATGAAAAACACCCGTTTTCAACGGGCCACAGCCCCACAATGGTGGATCGCGGTTTGGAATGTTATCGTTCCAGTGGTAGTCCATGAGCCAGAGCCCCAACATTGAGCAATGAGCTCACAACGCCTCGTTGACATCCTCGAAGACAATGATTTATCGTATTACAAGTTTTCTGAAATTGTATATTTAAATATGCAAATTAGGCATTTAGTCCATGAGCCAGAGCCCCAAAATTGAGCCAGATATTGAATATTCCCTTGTTAAAACCTTTTGACTCCAACATCTTAACGAAATTAAGTAAGAATGTTGACTCTGGCTTTGTCCAATGTTCCAATGTTGATTCTGGAAAGATAGACAAATTTGGGCATATTTTCGTAATGCCTAATTTGCATATTTAAATATACAATTTCAGAAAACTTGTAATACGATAAATCATTGTCTTCATGTAAGTAATCAACTCAGGAAGTTTCATTATGATAACTCTTTTTTAAATGTTGTCATTTTTTCACCCGTCATGTACATATGGGGAAAATAACAAAATGTGTGATAACCATGAAAAAGCTGCTCCTGTGGAGAGGTTATCATATATTTATTTACTCGTATTGACCCTATGAACAATTTAATATAAGTATGGTTTTGCCCACTCTTTCGATAATGAAATCTTGTCTGGCTCATGGACTATGGATACACGATCCCTCCGCCAACCCACGGGGACTTAAAAAAAAAAAAAAATCACAACGTGGCTACCACAACGTTTCAACGATCGTCTATTAAAGGTAATTACGCTGGCAAGGGGATAAAAAGCGGCTGTTTAATATCAAGGCGGGTAAAGTGTTAAGATAATCATGGGGACCACCGCCAAAATAATTTGGGGACCCCCCTGGGATCCACAGGTTGAGAATCACTGATTTAGCCTAAACATGTTCAACTAGAATGCTCAAAGGCACACACTCACTGGAGGTGCTTTGGTTAGCCTCGCGTAGCCAGACTAGTCTGCGTGGATATGAGTCTGGTGCTTGAGGAAGGTTTTTTTCCAAGGGGGCGGGATCAAAACAATGGCTCTGTACGCAATTGGTTAGACCTACATACAACCAACTACCAATTACAGTCTCCCATATTTGAATACTGGGCCCTGATTGGTCACTCCAGACTTCTGGAGCAGGAAATGGATTCACAACGGAGCGGTGCCAGACCCAAATCGCTGAGTGCAATTTTTTTTCTTGCACTGGCAAGATTCGTCTGGTCCCAGGCTAGTGCTTTGGAACCGTACATCTTTTATTTTCACACAAAAAATAAATACAATACAAACCCTTGGGAGCTTGTAAGAGGAAACTTAGTTGTGCTACCCCCTGTTGTTTTTCCTAAAATACCGCCTCTGTGTGCGGCACACCTTGAGTAATACTGTAGGTCTATGTCTTGGGGTTCTGTGTGTGCTTTGGTGCCCTTTGTGGATTCATCCTTTTGAAGTTTTTCTTCTTTTACACACATATCCACTGTAGATATTTCCAGTGGGCAGGCGGTCCTGATCTTTTTTTGTGTAAAGCCATGGGCTGGGGTCTTCTCTTATCTTCAAAGCCTCCATAGACACCTTCCCCCACGTTGCTGGGGACTCTGCCTTTGTTGTCTCCATGATGGCGCTGATGCCATTCCACATGTTCCTGGTGTTGCTGGAGTCATGGTGTTTGTGATTGAACTTTCAGCCCTGCCTTCGTTTTTTTCTGATGCCGTTTCGACCACATTCCCGTGGCACATACCTGCATTTATTGTATTCATCATGTATCCAGGCCTCCCCACAGTGGTGGAAAGTACTCACATGTTTTACTTAAGTAAAAGTATCGATACTGCAATGTTGAAATACTCTGTTACAAGTAAAAGTCTGACATTCAAAATGTACTTTTTTCTAAATGTACTTTTAATTTGTGGATCGGCTATTCTCAGCATGCAACCAAGTGTAAAATCAGCCATTACGACGCCATCAAGGCACCGCCAACATACATTTTAGTCGACTAAATCAACTCTAGATTTAGTCGACTGTAATCTTATGATATTTAGTTGACTAAAACTAGACTAACAGTGAAACATGTAATTATGTAATTTGATTCAAAAGACTACAGAATAACCAAAACTGAATAAAAATGTGCTGTCAATTATCAACACTACATTAGGCCACAGACCCCCATGTGTTCATTTACACTTTTGTACATTCTTGAGAAGGAAGGGAACCAAATGGATCCGTCAGGGTTATTTTTGGTTCCATGTGGACTCTCTCAGTGTTACAGGCCCTGTAAGGGTCTGTTTGGATCCCTTGGTGGTCCCCCCCCCCCCCCCCCCCCCGCCAGACCCCACATTGAGAAGAATAACGAACGCCTCTGGGTTCTTTGTAATTAAAGCTTCACAGGAACACGGCTCCATGTTTAAGGACACTTGGCAGAGGCAGGTTCATCCTTGTTTGCATCTATTATTCAGCAGAGTAGCCGGGCCTGTCCCCTGGGCCAACCACAGACTATCCCTGGGCCAACCACAGACTTCTAAGACCTTTAACCCATTCAGACCAGGAAGGCATCTGTCATTTTTCCGATTTCTTTTGGATATTCAAAAAAATAGCAGATCTACAAGCTCATAGTGCGGCACCGAGTGCCACGCTATGAGCTTGTATTTTATTTTATAAAAATATGAGCTTGCTATTTTTAATTTTTTTTCGTGGAAACTTTGTGAAAATGTTTGAATATATGTTTTAAGATGATTTCGTTTTACTCTGATCTGTGCTTATGTTGGTCCCTGGAACAACAGATTTTCAACTGCAATTTTTTTTGAATAGCCAAAGAAATCTGAAAATGACACACAGATGTGTTTCCCGGTCTTAATGGGTTAAATTAATAAAAAAATTGGGAACGCCGAGGACGACTCTTGCCTCTGCTTTCTTTGAATTGAATACATCATTTGAGAGACCCCGCCCCGTGTCCCTCGCTCTCTGCCCTACCCTGCCCGCCGGGCCCGGCTCGGCCCACTTCTTAAAATGAAATAGTGACCAGAAGGGCTGCAGTGGCCGCATGCATAATTGCATTTATTTTTTATTTTGTATAGTGTGTGTGTGTGTGTGTGTGTGTGTGTGTGTGTGTGTGTGTGTGTGTGTGTGTGTGTGTGTGTGTGTGTGTGTGTGTGTGTGTGTGTGTGTGTGTGTGTGTGTGTGTGTGTGTGTGTGTGTGTGTGTGTGTGTGTGTGTGTGTGTGTGTGTGTGTGGACATGACAGTATGCCGGGGGTTGTGAGCAGAGATTGCATGCAATCTCTGCAGAGTGATGCCTAGATAGCTTCAATCCGATCACTTGTTGTGCTCGTGGTGAGAACTGAGATGGGCTGCAGGCAGCGATATATATGTGGCGCTCGTACAAGAAAAAAAGAGATTGTGATTTTATGTTTTACATTATTAGTACCTTTACCTTGCAATGGGCCTGGTCTACGAGATACACTACACCACAAAGACACCCACGCCCACGTACCTGTCAAAATGCTTCACAAATGCCAATGACGTCCACAATCACAACACCCAGATTTGGCTCAAACAAGGGATTAAATTTGTTCTACTGCTATGCCACCAAAACGTGGAACGCCCTACCGACAGTCATAAAAAAAACATGTGAATCCTTATTCTCCTTCAAAACCGCTCTAACGGGTAACTTACAGGTGGCTGCAATCCGGAACTGGCCTCTGTAAAAAAAAGTTAAAGCCTAACCATATATATGAGCTCTATATGACACATATATTTCCTGTACATCCACATATATTCTACATATATTTGCCATATATCGGCATATTTGTTCATATATTTAGTAGGTCGGCTCTAGAGATAGAAAGAGATTCATCACCACTGAAGCTAATTTCCGGGAGACTCCCCCAACTTCCAGGAGAGGTGGGATGTCTGACTGTTGGTGGAGAGGATGGTGGAGAATGTTGGTGGAGAGAATGTTTAGTCATTTATATTAACTTATATTAACTCTTTGACTGCCAGAGTATTTTCATAAAGTACTCCCCCAGTGCCAGCGATTCTCGTGTTTTTTTTTGTTTTGTTATTTTGTTATTTAATTTTCATATAGTAAGTCTAGCTGCGGTTTTGAACACATACGATGGTTCCACCAGTAGAGAGCAGCAAATAGACACTTTCATCAGCTCGCTGACTCGCTGCCCCCCCCCCCCCCCCCAACAGAGCCAAACAGTGAAATACGTCAAACCGGATGTGACGTGTTCTCAGATTCTCCGATTGCAAAAATGTACGATGTGATACACGACGGCGATGACTGTTCGTCACCCAGACTATAGATTATAGAAGTGGACCTCTCCGTTCGTTTTTTATACCGTGTGAAAAACCGTGTGTTTCCCTATTCTGGCCGAAAATGACCATGAAAAAAAAAAAGGAAACCGGAAACGGAATCTGCGTCATAAAACCGGATGCAGGTGTGGGTGAAGTAAGTGGAACCCGAAACCTAGAATGAAAAATGATCAGAATAGCGCGACCAGAGATTAAACAATGAACGCGCGTCCAACGTGTCTAACGCGTCGACGGCCAACTGGACAAACTAGCAATTGACGCGTTATCGAGTCAACCGCAGTCAAAGAGTAGATTACGTTCGGTGCCAGAAATCTCACCGTTGAGCTGCGCGGCGCTGTTTAAGCTGTAGACTCCAAGACGAGAAATCCATGTGAAACAAAGCATGCGTTCATTTTGCACGATGGTCCTGGCTAACGCCTGGAACATCTCTCACGCGAGTAACGATGCAGGAGCGATCGTGCATACAAAATGAGTCGTTTTCCCCAGAGTTATAGGTTTTAGAGAAGGAGATAGAACGGAAGCGGATGGGAGCCATGTTTTTTGACACGGTGATCCATCTGTCCTCTCCTTCTCAGAATCACCATGGGTGATTCCAGAGCTGCTCCAGCCCCTCCTGTGTGAAAAAAAAAGACTGAAAGCACGGTTCAGACCGCGTGTTCGTCACCGCAACGCTACTCTGTGAAAACACGGTTCAGACCGTGTTCGTCACCGCAACGCTACTCTGTGAAAACATGGTTCAGACCGTGTTTGGCACCCGATGTGTTAATTAAAGATTATAGTCGACTAAATCTACAGTTGATTTAGTCGACTAAAATGTATGTTGGTGGTGCCTTGATGGCGTCGTAATGGCTGATTTTACACTTGGTTGCATGCTGAAAATAGCAGATCTACAAGCTCACAACGCGTCGCAGCACGACGCGTTGTGAGCTTGTAGATCTGCTATTTTCAGCAGCGCAACACCTGAGCACAACCAAACAATTGACGAAATTGTCAATATATTTAGTCTTAGTTTTAGTCACCGTAGCTTAGTTTTTATTCAGTTTTTAGTCAGTGAAAAAAGGTATTGTAGTCGACGGACATTTGTCGTCATAGTTTTAAGTCAACAAAATAAACACTGCTTCCAGTGCAGTCGTATAGGCTGCTAAAGCAACACCTCAGACAGTCTCTTTATATAATGGTAGCAAAGTGTTCCTGCTCCTCCAGCTCACCGGTGACACAGTGCCAGGTCACAAGGCCAACTATTTTAGGACGGCCATCTTGGCGTGGCAGCTGTCTCCATGTGCTACTGTTAATTCAAACAACACACACTGCACAGCTCTAGTGTTTTCCAAGGTGACAACAACAACGAACACACAGCGATAACCAGCGGTGTAAAAAGTAACTTAGTACATTCACTCAAGCACCGTACTTAAGTACAATTTTGAGGTACTTAAACTTTACTGGAGTATTTCCAATTGTTTATACTTTTACTTATACTCCACTACATCTCAGAGGCACCTATTGCACTTTTACTCCACTACAATTATTTGAAAACTTTAGATACTAGTTACTTTGCCGATATAAATGATTACATTATGAAACATACAATAACCACTTTAGCCCTATTTTATACATAGGCTGAAGATAGCAGATCTACAAGCTCAAGCGTTGTGAGCTTGTAGATCTGCTTTTTTTTTTTTTTTTCAAACATTTTTGGTGCTTTTGGTACTTTAAGTATATTTTGATGCCAATACTTTTGTACTTTTACTCAAGTAACATTTTGAACACAGGCCTTTTTTACTTGTAACAAAGTATTTTAATTTTGTGGTATTGCTACTTTTACTGAAGTAAAAATATCTGAGTGCTTCTTCCACCACTGCAACACACAGCTCTTGTGTTTTTCCATCAACGAACGCACAGCGATAACAGTCCGGTCGGTGTGATAAGCATAAAGACGACCAACCAAGTGCAATTAAAAAAATTAACACCTCGCAAGGTGTTAAAAATAAGTTTTAGCCCAAGTGTCTGTGTGACCTCAAGGCTTATTGAAACAGCAATTAAAACATGATGAGGCGATTAGCATAGTTAAAGCTAAATGAAACACTCCATCTGCTGTCATATCCCACCAACCACGGTGCAGACACATTAGGTCTAACCCTTAAAGACCGGGAACGCATCTGTGTCATTATAAGATTTATTTGGCGATTAAAACAAAATAGCAGATCTACAAGCTCATAGCGTGGGTGCCGCGCTATGAGCTTTGAATATATATTCTACAAACAGTTTTTTGAAAAAAATGTACGTTTTTAGTGGTGCTCCAACTTTTTCATGTCAAGGACCTCCCAAACGTATATGTATTTGGCCGCGGACCCCCATCTCAAAATATGTTGTTTCAGGGACCCCCCAGAAGCAAAGATTTTAGTTAAACATGTTCACTTTAAAATATATATTCTTAAGATTCGTACACATTTTCGCGATAAAAAAAGCAGATATACAAGCTCATAGCGCGGCACTCGGTGCCGCGCTATGAGCTTGTATATCTGCTTTTTTTGAATAGCCAAATACATCTTAAAATGACACAGAGATGCGTTCCCGGTCTTGGTTGATTAAAGCCGGACACAATTTGTCCTGTCATTCAAAAGTAAAGTTTTTTTTGGGTGTACAAGTTGTCTTTTAACAAGCTAGCAATTATATTGAGCCCTATTATATCGGGGCCCCTATTGGGGGCCCCAAAGCCTCATTTAAGGCAGTGGCCATGAATTTTGTTGGAGGAAAAAAAATTGCTCTTTTTTCGTTGAGCGGTTTTGTTTGAGACACTTTTCTGACAAAGCATAATTAGGCTTTAGGAATGCTGCCAGGGACGGCATTGGTCGGTTGGTGGGAGGATAGTGAATGCTGCCAGCATAATGGCAGAGGGCTCTCTGCGTAGGCTGAGCCAAAAGTTTTAACTCAGTAAGACCGGGAACGCATCTGTGTCATTTAAGATTTCTTTGGCCATTCAAAAATAGCGGATCCAAGCTCGTAGCGCGGCACTACGAGCTTGTAGATTTTGAATAGCCAAATAAATCTAAAATGACACACAGATGCTTTCCCTGTCCGGTCTTAATGGGTTAAAGCAACTCTGTTCAGATGATGGAATGAAAAAAATACAGAGCAATTATTGTTCATGTGAATAATCACATTAGCCAGAAATAACACTTACACTCTGTGGTTTAAAGTAACTAAGTACATTTACTCAAGTACTATACTTAAGTACAATTGTGAGGTATCACTTTTACTTTACTGCAGTATTTCCAATTCTCAGTACGTTTACTTCTACTCCATTACATCTCAGAGACACATATTGTACTTTTTACTCCACTACAATTATTTGAAAGCTTTAGTTTCTAGTTACTTTGTACATTTTTGATTATTATTACAAAACATACAGTAACCGCTTCAGCCCTATGTACACTTCGGTCATTTGAAAATAGCCGATCTACAAGCTCACAATGTGGTCGCATCGCAACGCATTGTGAGTTTGTAGATCGGCTATTTTCACACACATGCACAGAGACACACACGCACACGCACACGCACACGCACACACTCAAAAGCAAAACTAGGCGAGCATGACCGACCGTATGGATAAATGTTAATAGTGTAATTCAGATCATATCCCCAGAAAAGTATCATCTTTCGACTCATCCTCCATGCATCTCTGCATAAAGTGCATTCACACATTATAGAAAGGCGGTGCAATGTCTTTCTCTTCTGCCTCTGACAGTGGGAGAAGAAATTGGAACACGCTACTGGGCAAAGGCATATCAAATTTCAAAGCTAAAAATGCATTGATATTCACATTTGCGGTTCTGTACTTATATAATCATTACATCCACATTTGTAACTTCAACATTTGGCTCTGAAGACTCTCTCTGTGGGAAAGTGCTTTGGCTGACAGTGTAGTTGAACTCTGTGAGACTGTGAACGGGGTATTGTAAGAGGCCGTATCCACAGAGAACGTCCTTTTGAGCTGGCAGCGCCATGTCTGACATGCATTTCTTTGGTAAAGACGCACATGGTGCCCTCTTCTTTCCCAGCAGTGGTGTAAAGTAAGTACATTTACTTAAGTACTGTCCTTAACTCTTAAACTGCCAGGGTTTTTCAAAAAATAGTACTCAAAAACTGCCAGCAGTTTACATGGTAAAACATAGGAAAAATAGATATTTATTTCTCAGTTTATTTTTTAACATTGAAGTGAATGGAGCAGAATTTTTTTGGAAAATGTTATCTTCTGGTTCTTTGTGAAGAACGGAAAAAACTAAAAAATAAAGAATAATTTTAGATTTTTTATAATTTTGTTTTTGATTTAAAAAAAAAAAACGTTTTTGGCAGGCAGAGAGTTAAGTACAATGTTGAGGTATTTGTACTTTACTTGAGTATTTCTAATTTCCAATACTTTTACTTCTACTCTATTACATCTCGGATCCAAATAAGCCGCCCATATATATTGACAATTTCGTCAACAAGTAAAACTAGACTAAAATGTTAGTGAGGGACTAGTGGAGAAGAGATCCAGTAGAACTAAGACAAGTTATTTTATGTTTGGTTGCACTTGGGTGTAGCGCTCTGAAAATAGCAAATCTACAAGCTCACAACACGTCGCGTTGTGATCTTGTAGATCTGCTATTTTCAGCAATGCAACCAAATGTAAAATCAGCCATTACAACGCCATCAAGACAACGTCGCCTAAATCAACTGTAAATTTAGTCGACTATATTTAGTTCACTAATGCTAGACTAAAACTAAAAAAAATTCAGATGACTAAAATATGACTTAAGACTAAATTAAAAATGTATTCAAAAGACTATGACTAAAACTAAATCAGAATGTTCTCTCAAAATCAACACTGATGATCCAAAGCGCTCCTCGGCTCAAAAAGCTGTTCTCTCTCCATCGGCCCCTCATAATATTTTTCTGTTCATCAATGTCTACATGCTTGACCGGCGGTGATGTAACTGGCTGCTGATTACAGGGCAGTGAGTCAGCGCTCTGCGTGAAGCAAAGATGACAGCTCAGTGTTAGACCTTATTGATACCCGCTGACGTCCAGCAAGTGTCTCCTGACACTTTTATTTCTGAAAACACTATTGGCAAAGTGTTCTGCTTCCTGAAACATTACAACCTGGTGTGTGGGAGGAGATTATACATTCACTAGCTGAAACATCCCCACTAGCCAATTCTTCCGCACACACTGTAGGATAACCCATTCAATCCGGCTATTCCAAAATAGCAGATTTACAAGCTCATAGCGCGGGCACGAGCTTGTAGATCTGCTATTTTTGGGGGGGAAATCGTGTTTTTAAAGCAAACATTTGTGACTCACATTTTTGCTTCTGAGGGGTCCCTGGAATAAAATATTTTTTTAGATGGGGGTCCATGGCCAAATGCATAAGTTTGGGTGGTCCTTGACATGAAAAGAGTTGCAGAATCAGTATAACATAGCAACATACGTTTTTTCCAAAAAAGAATTAGGATTTAGAAGACATTTAGTAATCCCCAGAAGGAAAGATTTGAGTTAAAAAATGGCTTAAAAAAAAAAACGTATAGTCAAAGATTTGCACACATTTGCACAATTTTTCAAAAATAGCAGATACAAGCTCATAGCGCGGCACTCGGTGCCGCGCTATGAGCTTGCAGATCTGCTATTTTTCAATAGCCAAAGAAATCTAAAAATGACACAGATTCTTCCCCGGTCTAAATGGGTTAACAATTGCAGGCGTGTTTTGAAAAAATGCTATAATTACAAAAGTATAAAAGTTAAGATACGTTTTTGAGCGTGGACATGTTCTCAATACACTCACAGACTCTTGAAAACCTCGGAGCCTCTATTCTCCATGTACTCATGAATTAACTGTGTTTGTACAAGAGGCAGGCAATCAGGCTCTGAGTGGCTTTGCTGTGGGCTATGAGGAAGAGGAGAAAAACATTGTTGCTGCTCCATTTAAATTTCTCCTTACAAAAGTCAGATAATACGGATTCTTCCAAAAAATTACAATCAAGTTCATTTTCTTCTGTAATATAATTCAAAAAGTGAAACTTTCATATATTCTAGATAATTTTGCACACAGTGAAATATGCTAAATCTTTTTTGTTTTAATATTGATTTGTATGGATATATACAGCTCATGAATCTATACCTCAGAATATTATATATATATATATATATATATATATATATATATATATATATATATATATATATATATATATATATATATATATATATAATGGAAACATTTCAGATGACAAAAAAATATGACTAAAACTAAATGGAATTTGATTCAAAAAGACTAAAAAAAAAACTAAATAAATACTTGCTATCAAAATTAACATGTCTGGAAGGAAGCACAAGCTCAGTTCGGGGCTCTCCCCAGGCTGGCAGAGGGAGAGTTTTACAGCTTAGGCAATTGGCACTGGGTGAAAAAAAATCGGTTACAAAAATTGTGGGGATAAAACAATAATAAAATCGAATAAAAAGTAGCATTGCACCACAGGTGTATGATGTCTCAGGTGTCTCTCGCCTACAGCATACCCTTTTCCTCTGTAGAACGGCGGCTTATAGCATGTCACCCCCCCCTCTGGACCCCCAAGGTGAGACCCCATCAATCCTGCTGAACCATGTCGAGGCCCTCGTACGTACATACGTCCCTCTGGAGAGCTGACAGCAGAACAAAGAAGGGAACGCTCCTCCACTGTTCTATCCTAGATAATAAGCTCCAGTTATCAGCAGCGCTAGAAAAAGTACTCACATGTTTTACTTAAGTAATAGTATCAATACTGTAATGTAGAAATACTCTGTTACAAGTAAAAGTCCGGAATTCAAAATTTACCTGAGTAAAAATACAAACGTATTGGTATCAAAATGTACCAAAAGCAGAAAGTAATAATTACGTTTTCAAATACGTCAAAATAAAATGTATGAAAATCATTTGAAAATAGCAGATATACAAGCTCACAATGTGTCACATCGCGACGCAGTGTGAGCTTGCAGATCGGCTATTTTCAAATGACCGAAATTAGTATAGGGCTGAAGTGGGTAATGCATGTTTTGTTATAATAATCAAAATCTACAAAGTAACTAGTAACTAAAGTTTCCAAATAATTGCAGTGGAGTAAAAGTATAATATTTAGATGTGGTGGGGTAAAAGTAAAAGTACCTCAAAATTGTACTTAAGTGCAATACTTGAGTAAATGTACTCAGTCACTCTACACCACTGCTAATAAGCTCCAGTTATCAGCAGCGCAGCAGCCCAGTCTAAATCCGGCCCTGCATTCAATAAGCACGGTGGCTGTGATCTGGAGGTTCACAATCATCCCAACGCTAATATGTTCTAATTCCCATTGGTAACCCTGTAGACAAATTAGGTTATCTTTGATGTCATGACTTTTGAGACAGTGCAGAGATGGATATGGGGGCTGACCCCCCCGTCCCCCCCCCCCGTCCCCCATCAGGGAAAGGAGATTGGGACAATTGGACTACAGCAGCAACATGAATGACACGATCGTCTAAAACGCAACAAGATGTGATCACTATGACTGAGAACTAAATAAAAACTAATCTATGATGACTAAAGCTAAGACTAGATATAATGACAATTTCGCCAACAAATACAAACTAGACTAAAATGTTAGTGAGGGATCTAGTGGAGAAGAGATCCAGTAGAACTAAAAGACAAGTCATTTTATGTTTGGTTGCGCTCGGGTGTTGCGCTCTGAAAATAGCCGATCTACAAGCTCACAACGCGTCGCAGCGCGAGTGCGCGACGCGTTGTGAGCTTGTAGATCGGCTATTTTCAGCATGCAACCAAGTGTAAAATCAGCCATTACGACGCCATCAAGGCACCGCCAACATACATTTTAGTCGACTAAATCAACTGTATATTTAGTCGACTAAAACTAGACAAAAACTAAAACATTTCAGATGACTAAAATATGACTAAAACCAAATGGAATTTTATTCAAAAGACCATGACTAAAACTAAATCAAAATGTGCTGTCAAAATCAACACTAACTGAGAGTCGGCCGTATCGTCAAAATATGCCTATCTGTGTTTCCTGCTTGGTCTATATGAAGGTCATTTGGTGCCATTAAGGTGCTTTTGGGAAATCTGGGCTCAAAGGAGGAAGGAACGTGTCTTCACACTCTGCCAATCTCTCTCTTTATTAAATGGAGGTTAATTAGTATCCTAATCACTGTTTGTGTGCGTTTTGGAAGATTGGCCTGTCTTCACTTCAATGTATTTACTTCACTAATTTTTAGGAATGTCTAGCACATGGGTCTTCAACGTTTTCAGGCCCAAGGACCCCCTAGCTGAGAGAGAGATGAAGCAGGGACCCCCTACTCTATATTGTATGAAATTGTGTTTCAGATTAAAGTTTTTTTTGTTTACTTAGTCTGCTCTTTTTTCCCTCTACACCATAGCCTCTTTGCCAAAAATAGCCGATCTACAAGCTCTCAACGCCTCGCGCTGCGAGGCGTTGAGAACTTGTAGATCTGCTATTTTCGGCTAATGTTCCCCTCAGAAAAGGAATTCTAGGGTTCAAGTGGTTAATGTGAAAAAAATAAAAATAAATTAAAAACGAAATCCCATCACACAAAGATTTGGCGGACCCCCTATAGTAGCTCTGAGGACCCCCTAGGGGTCCCGTACCCCCTTTTGAAGACCCCTGGTCTAGTAGGCCTGTAACGACTCACTTAATCTCTCAAGAACAGCTTCTGCACTGCGTTGGAATCTGTCGGGGAGGTTCGTCATAACGAGTGCGCATTCAGATCAGGAAGTAGGCCGCGCTTTACCCAATCACATGTAGTGGGCGGGATTCACATGTCCGTCGATCTTTCCCCCTCGAAACAAACCGAAAGTAATTTAACAATAGCGTCCGCGGAGCAGACAAAACCACGGAAATATATTCACATTTTAACTTACTCTTTCATCATAGAAACAAGTGGGCTTATAACCAAAACCATCCATGTTCTCTGGGAGAAGTGGTGTTAGTGTTCCGTGTAGAAATATTGTTAGTGGGAATGAAAACATAGTCGCACCAACCGGAAGTGATGCGCTGAAGGCGCATCACAAACACCGGTTTCCTTGTGCTCTGGTGTTACGTTATCGTCCGCCCAGAGCCAACAGACATAGAACAAACAGCAGAGGGCGCTGTTTTTCATTTTCAGTTGGCGATGGGTTCCCAGATTGCGACTCACTCAACCCACGATACGATTCCAATCAAGATACTAGGTTCAAGGATACGATCTTTCACGATTTTAAAACATTTCTTTCCATACAACTGACCGAAAAAATACATATTGGGTAATTTCTCTTACACAAATCCAGTATTTTCTTCTCTTTTATTATTTTGTTTAACAATACTGTGTTTTCTCTTATCCTCTTTTCAATACAGTAGCAAAATGACTGAACAATTTTTGTTCATCAATTCTTTTACAAAGACCCTGTGATTTCTTCTTCTTCGTTTTACGTGCCCTCTGCTTTTTGCATCGCGATGCATTTTTTATTAAATCAATAAAAATTATCACCAGATTGAATCGATTTTAATCGACTTAGGATAAATCATTACATGCATTAATATCTAGCAGTCAGTCATAGTATTGGCAAAGATGTTGGTGTTGACGTGTGGTTTTTTTGTGGGGGGTTGTTGTTGTCCTTTTTTTACTTAGCTTGCTGAATTGCTTAGCGAGGCCTCATTCTGTCTCTCTACATGTTTGTTGTAAATCCAGGGGTAATTTACCTTGGCAGGTGAACCAATGGATTTCTCCCCACAGGCAGGTGGGTGTCGACTCAAGCAACTTTGAGGCTTATGCTAATGAGGTTTAGAAGTGTTCAGGAAATTAAACGGGAAGAAAAAAGGCAAACCAACAACTCCCTCTCTGTTTCCTCCACTGTCTGTCTGTCTGTCTGTCTGTCTGTCTGTTTGGGGGGGGGGGGGGGGAATCAGTGCATCTCTGAAAAGTCTGTTTTTATTTCAACAATGAACCACAGGAACATTCAAAAAAGAAATTAAGCCGTTGTGCTTTTATGGGCGATCCAGTTTAGAGGACCTTGTATTGTTAACTGTACTTCCATATACTTTTTCCTCTTCTTTGGCGGATCCGTTATGGAGTTATGGAATTTCTTTACTGTACCACTCGTGCTAGGATATCGTAATGTCATAATAAAGGTAAGAATAACGTTGGGCAAAATCTCCCCTTTAAAGGCCAAGTTGCATTTGATTTAATAAATGAACACTTTTTTTTTTCACTTGGTAGCAGCGCTGCTCAATGAAAGGGATAATAATATTCTGTCTCCACCGCGTGTACGTGGAGGATTTACACAAAACTGGCATCCAGTCTCTGTACTTCACAACGAAAAGGCCGGCAGATCAGCCTCAGATTAATTAGTTGCCACTGGCCTGGGTTATATTTAGAAGTACAGCGCTGCACAAAAAAAAGAAGACAACAGGAACATACAGTGGGTTTAATGCAAGAGGAGCTTCTGAGAAACCTTGGCATAAATACGTGGTGTCAGGTATTTGATGTACCGACAAACCTCGTTATAAATACGTGGCGTCTGTGTATTTGAAGTACTGAGGAAGCGTGTTATAAATAAAAACATGGTGTCAGGTATCTGAGGTACTTTGCGGTGCGTTGGATCTACCTAAAGGGAACAGTGAACAACAACAAAACTTCTGACTGAGCTTGTTCACCGGAGAAAGAAGTGGAAAACGATCGGCGGCTTAAGTGTGCCGCCATTCAACACGTTTGTTGGGTTATAGGCGGGGGTTGAACGTAACATGGCGGTGGAAGTAGGTGGAAAACCTATGGTCTATGAATACATGCGCAAATGCATCGCGTAACAAGCAGACTTGGCTTGTTAAGTGATAACCTGGCGACCAGCGTTGCCAGGTTAACAAGCAACCAGGCAGAGAAACAAGCAACCAGGCAGACTTGACAACACTGCGAAACTCCGCAGACAGTGACAAGGGGTGGGAGAGCCTGGCAACCCCTAGCGGTAGTGTGGGGGAGCAAAGGCTCCCTTGTGATACCTGGGCCAGCCACTAGTGTATAATAATCGTCATCATAATACTGGATAGAGGAATAAACTGTAAACTTTTCTCATGTGCAGGTGACTGCCTCTGCCTGGAGGGCTACATGAAGGACCCCGTCCACAAGCACCTCTGCATCCGCAACGAATGGGGGCCCAACCAGGGGTAAGTTGTGTTGGTGCTTCTCAAACATCTTCATGTCGTGGACGTGAGATTATGAATCCCACCAACGTTATAGGATATAGACCCGCCTTACCTGTGTCTGATTGGCAGGCATAGTTTTACTGAGGTTAGGGTTAGGGTTAAGGTTGGGTTTAGGCATAGTCTTACTGAGGTTAGGGTTAGGGTTAGGGTTAAGGTTGGGTTTAGGCATAGTCTTACTGAGGTTAGGGTTAAGGTTAGGGTTAAGGTTGGGTTTAGGCATAGTCTTACTGAGGTTAGGGTTAGGGTTAGGGTTAAGGTTGGGTTTAGGCATAGTCTTACTGAGGTTAGGGTTAAGGTTAGGGTTAAGGTTGGGTTTAGGCATAGTCTTACTGAGGTTAGGGTTAGGGTTAGGGTTAAGGTTGGGTTTAGGCATAGTCTTACTGAGGTTAGGGTTAGGGTTAAGGTTGGGTTTAGGCATAGTCTTACTGAGGTTAGGGTTAGGGTTAAGGTTGGGTTTAGGCATAGTCTTACTGAGGTTAGGGTTAGGGTTATGGTTGGGTTTAGGCATAGTCTTACTGAGGTTAGGGTTAAGGTTGGGTTTAGGCATAGTCTTACTGAGGTTAGGGTTAGGGTTATGGTTGGGTTTAGGCATAGTCTTACTGAGGTTAGGGTTAAGGTTGGGTTTAGGCATAGTCTTACTGAGGTTAGGGTTAGGGTTAAGGTTGGGTTTAGGCATAGTCTTACTGAGGTTAGGGTTAAGGTTGGGTTTAGGCATAGTCTTACTGAGGTTAGGGTTAAGGTTGGGTTTAGGCATAGTCTTACTGAGGTTAGGGTTAAGGTTGGGTTTAGGCATAGTCTTACTGAGGTTAGGGTTAAGGTTAAGGCTAGGTTTAGGCATAGTTACAAAAATGAGAACTTTCAATCACAGCGACTACTGACCAATCACAGCGGGTCTTGCCTAGAACTGCGGTGGGATCCATAATAACGCGTCAGGGACCCCCCAAAAAAAAAACAATGGAACAGGAGCACACACACAGTAGTGAGGAGGTGCTGACCACGGGAGATACTCTATACAACTGTTTAAAAGAGAGGAAGTCGCACAGTTCATTGCTCTGTGAGATCGCAGGTTTGCTAGTTTTGAACAGCCATAACATAACATGGGGCTTATGTCACTTTTGGGGGATTAAAATGTAATTTTGTCCAATCTGTATGGTAGAGTATGTTAATACAATATAACTTTTACACAATTGGGGTGGATGTATTTGGTCTCCCTGCTCTTCTATTGAGACATTTAGATCGTGTTTTAGGTCATGTCTCACCTAGACACAGGATCTATCACCGATCTTGAGATTCAATATATCCCCTGAGCGAGCAGGCCGGCTCTATAGAGCACCGAAGTCTGACGTAATTTACACATCCTAGGTTTGTCTACCTGGTTCGCGGTTTTCCACCCCCGTTCTGAATCCCCAAATAAGAACTGTGTTCCAAGAATAAACAAATGACATGGGGTGGGACGATATGGGTACCTCACGATACGATATATATCACGATATTAGGCCCACGATAACAATATATATCACGATATTCGACGATGTTCGATATATTGCGATATCACGATATTCGATATATATTGCAAGAAATTTCACCAACGATATATCACGATATCTGAAAATATCGATATATTGCGATATCAAGATAT
Source organism: Gymnoscopelus braueri (assembly GCF_963280865.1). Classification (NCBI taxonomy): domain Eukaryota; kingdom Metazoa; phylum Chordata; class Actinopteri; order Myctophiformes; family Myctophidae; genus Gymnoscopelus; species Gymnoscopelus braueri. The sequence goes on from NC_137611.1 coordinate 3,414,494, forward strand.
ATTGCATGAAAATTCACCAACGATATATCACGATAGTCCTTGTATTCAATTAATAAACACATAAAATAGCACCAAACAGTTCAAAATCATCATTACATGTGTCGATATTTTTCGGCAGGATATCGATTATTTATTGCGGGAGAAAGTATCGCGATATATCGATATATCAATATATCGTCCCACCCCTACAAATGACCCCGGCGGTTTGACTCTTATGGATATGAAGCATCAACTGACGGTGAGAAAACGCTAATGTTACTTCCGCCGAATTAGTTACATTTTCTCCAGAAACAGACTGTATCAAATATAAGTGACTGACTATCATAAACCATACAGAGCCTCCTTCCTGACGATATCGCCGAGACAGTTTGTTTATTTTTGGACCACAATTCTTAAATGAGACGATTCTAAGATGACCCAATGTTATTCTCCATAGAGAAATGACTTTACGAACCAGGGGATGAACGAGTGACATCAGGACTTCTGTACTCTATTAGCTCAATGGTAAATACAGCACATTGCACTGGAAACCAGGTTCAAATCCGGGGTAGAAGATGAAAGTTACGTAGTGCAGCTTTAACGGTTTACGCTTTTCCTCATTTTACTGGGTGTATAACATAAGGTATAAAATGTCTAAACATCTTTTGAAAATTGCAGATCTACAAGCTCACAATGCGTCACATTGTGACGCATTGTGAGCTTGTAGATCTGCTATTTTCAAATAGCCTAAGTATATATAGGGCTGAAGTGGTTAATATATGTTTTCCAATAATAATTTAAAATCTACAAAGTAACTTGTAACTCAAGTCTTCAAATAATTGTAGTGGAGTAAAAGTGCAATATTTGCCTCTGAGATGTAGTGGAGTAGAAGTAAAAGTACTGAAAATTGGAAATACTCCAGTAAAGTAAAAAATACCTCAAAATGGTACTTATAAGTACAGTACTTGAGTACATGTACTTATTACTTTACACAACTGCCAGCAACCGGAGAGAATGCAATGTTATTATTATTATGAAACCATTCATGTTTATGGAGGAATTAGTCAAGAGAGAAACTGTTAGATATTGCAAAACCCCAATTAAAACTTTCTTCATAAAGTAAATAAAATAAATATCAAGTGTCTCGCGTTGCATAAACCTCCACAGACAGATGAGCAATTAGTTCCTCTCCTCTGCTGTGGAGAATTGCTTATCACATAATATATTGTGCTGATAGATATATTACCAGTATCCCAATAGCAGTGGTGTAAAATAACTAAGTACATTTACTCAAGTACTGTACTTAAGTACACTTTTGAGGAATTTCTACTTTACTGGAGTATTTCCCATTTTCAATACTTTTACTCCACTACATCTCAGATGCAAATATTGTACTTTTACTCCACTACAAATATTGAAAACTTTAGTTACTAATTACTTTGCAGATTTAGATTATTATCACAAAACATACATTAACCACTTCAGCCCTATATACATTTCAGCCATTTGAAAATAGCCGATCTACAAGCTCACAATGCGTCGCGATGCATGAGCTTGTAGATCTGCTATTTTTCAAAAGATTGGTATACATTATGACTTTTTGAAATATGACATTCTGCACACTGAGTACTTTTACTCTTGGTACTTTAAGTATATTTTGATGCCAATACTTTTGTACTTTTACTCTAGATCGATACTTTTGATCGATGGACTTTTACTTTTACTTATTTCTACACTGCAGTATTGATACTTTTACTTAAAGTAAAAGATGCGAGTACTTTTTCCACCACTGCGGGTGGAGGGGATTCGTCTCTTTCTCTTTTCCTGGCACAGTTTTTGTGGTCTGGCCATTTCTTTTTGGGGGGCAAGGTCAGTGCTTATCATATATTACAGTAATGAGTCAGAGTGATGACGTGATCCGCCTTGGCAGTGAGAAACGCTGTTTCAGACAGCCGTCCCAGAAATGCCTATAAATGTTTAATTGGGTTCATATGGTCGCTGAGGAAGTCCTTGACATTTTGCCGAATAACGCCCGTTACCTTTCTGTTCGGAACACATGGTGCTTGTTGTGGTCTGTGGATGAGTACGCTGTCACTCACACATACACTGACTGATGTGTCATGTGGTGGATAAGTACTCAAATGTTTTACTTAAAGGTAGGGTAAGTGATATTTTTTGGTTAAAACAAATTTTGTTAAAAGGTTAAAGCACTATATTGTGATAGTAACCATTGCTATAGAGTGTTTGTTCAGTAACAGGGGCCTCCCCGTCTATCCAGCTCTTTAATAAACAGAAAATACATGTTTTGGTAGGTGACAATATTTCAGCCAATCAGAAGAGAGTACCCATGTATCTGCTTAATTTGTATAGTGTTCCAGTTCCCATTTTGTCTGCTCATTTATTAGTGTCATCACTTCCAATTTCACTTGTTTAATCTGTATCCTGATTGAGTTCTCTGTCCTGATTGGATAAAATTGGAAATTAAACTGAAACTGAAACGAAAATGCTTTTTCTGTTTAATAAAGAGCTGGAGAGACATGGGGACTCCTGTTGATCACACACTCTATATCAATGAGTACTATCAGAATATAGAGCTATTTAACACTTACCCTACCTTTAAGTATCAAATACTGCGAGCAATACTAAGTGAAAGTCTGGAATTCATATGTACTTGACATCACAAGTTTTCAAATAAAATAATAAAATGTGTTAAAATCTTTTGAAGCTCACAAAGCGTCGAACATTTTATGTTAAAAACATATCTTTTTTTATATTTATTAAAACATATTTTGAATTATTATTTTTGTATTATTAAAATATTTGCGCCTATAATGACATGCCTAAAAGGGACAACAGGGTGAAAGTGATTATGAACAGACCCTCTCTTTCAGACCCTCGCTCTCCGACATCTCTTTCCTTTTTCTTTTTCTCATTCTGTGTCATATTTCTTTCTCTTTCCTCCCGATAGTACCATGATCCCCTCTGGTGCTTTCCCTGTCTTCCCTGTCATCCCGTGACGGAGTGGGCTTCCGGCGGGGGGGGGGGGGGACCTAAATGTTTAATGACCAGTGCTTCTGGTGTCGAGGGTCCGCTCTCCTCCTCCTCGTTGGAGTCTTGTGTTTTCTCCTGGCCTACAGCAGTGGTGTGAAGTAACTAAGTACATGTAAAATGTTGAGGTATTTTTACTTTACTGGAGTATTTCCAATTATCTGTACTTTTACTTCTACTCCATTACATTTCGGTTCCAAATATTATACTTTTACTCCACTGCAATTATTTGACAACTTTAGGTACTTTACAGATTTTGAATATTATTACAAGACATACATTAACCACTTCAGCCCTATATATTTTCACAATGCGTCGCGATGCGACACATTGTGAGCTTGTAGATTTACTATTTTCAAAATATGTTTATACATTTGAAAACTTGAAATGGGACATTCTCTACAATGAGTACTTTTACTTTTGGTACTTTAAGTACATTTTGATACCAATACTTTTGTACTTTTACTCAAGTAAATTTTGATTTCCGGACTTTTTACTTGTAACAGAGTATGTCTACATTGCAGTATTGATACTTTTACTTAAGTAGATGTGGCCCTTACAGTAGAACATCAGCTCCGTCAGAGAGACATGGGGCCCCTGTCACTTTCTCTCCTCCTTACTCTCTCACTCTGCTGCCTGTTTAGTCCCAGAGCTGCCGCTCCCCATTAATCTCCATCATTCTCTCTCACTCGCTTCTCCATCACTGTGCCCCCCCACCCCCCCCCTCTCTCTCCTTTCACTCCTTTTCCTCTATCTCCCCCCCTCCTCAGCAGCGTTGCCATGTCTGCTTATTATAAGCGACTTTGGATGTTTTTCTGTTAGGATGCTTGTAAATATTGGTAGTTACGGGTTGTGTTTTTTAATGGGCTTATTTCTAAAGTGTAGTTGCTTATTTGGGACTTGCGTCCTAATGTTGTTTAACCCATTAAGACCTGGAACTGTGTCATCTTTAGATTTGAGCTAAAAAGCATTATTTTACACTTTGGGCTATTAAAAAATAGCAGATATACAAACTCATAGCGCGGCACCGAGTACCGCGCTATGAGCTTGTAAATCTGCTATTTTTGAAAAATCAGGAAAATGTGTGCACATTTTTGAATATATTTATTTTTAAAGCGAACATTTTTAACTCAAATCTTTGCTTCTGAGGGGGTCTCTGAAACAACATATTTTGATGGGGGTCTGCGGCCAAATACATAATAGTGTTGGGGGTCCTTGACATGAAAAAGTTTGAGCACCACTGATATGACACATTGTGAGCTTGTTGATCGGCTATTTTCAAATTGTGTGTGTGTGTGTGTGTGTGTGTGTGTGTGTGTGTGTGTGTGTGTGTGTGTGTGTGTGTGTGTGTGTGTGTGTGTGTGTGTGTGTGTGTGTGTGTGTGTGTGTGTGTGTGTGTGTGTGTGTGTGTGTGTGTGTGTGTGTGTGTGTGTGGTGTCACCTCTTTTGGGCTTGTTTTCATAGACCTAGTTGCTTGTTTCTCTCGTAAAATCTGGCAACACCGCTCCTCAGCTCTCTCTGTCATTGTCTCTCTCTCTCTCTCTCTCTCTCTCTCTCTCTCTCTCTCTCTCTCTCTCTCTCTCTCTCTCTCTCTCTCTCTCTCTCTCTCTCTCTCTCTCTCTCTCCCCCCCCTGTCACAGTGTCTCTCGCTCCCTCCCATGCCACTGATGGTAAATAGACATGAGGAGCCCAAAGTCACATTCCCTGTCAGCAGCTGGGCCGACACATTTTTCAATCAGCGTGTTTTACACCGTTCATATGTCATAATGCTCATGTTGATTTGTGAGCCTGTCATACATAGGAGCTATAAGAAATAATGTGGTTGAAAAAGACGCTTAATAAACACTTTTTGGGGGAAATAGCTGTGCCGTATTTTTATGTATTTTTTCCCCCTTTGATTTTAACAACTTAAAGGAGTAGTTCACTCAAAATATGACTTATTTTCTGTTATGAAGCCTTGAATTCATGGAGATATATATATATATTTTGTCCATTCCTAAGCCAATAAGTTGATGACCGGCGGAGTCTCCGGTAGGAGACTTGCGCAGTACTATGAAGTAACTAAGTACATTTACTCAAGTAGGCTACTGTACAATGTTGAGGCATGTTTACTTTACTGGAGTATTTTCAATTATATTACTTCTACTCCACTACACCTCAGAGGCAAATATTGTAATTTTACTCCACTACAATTATTTGAAAACTTTAGTTACTTTGCAGATATAAATTATTATATTATAAAACATACATTAACCACTTCAGCCATATTTTATACCTAGGATATTTGAAAATAGCAGATCTACAAGCTCACAACACGTTGTGAGCTTGTACATCTGCTATTTTCAAACATTTTAGTACTTTTACTTTTGATACTTTAAGTACATTTCGATACCAACACTTTTGTACTTTAAGTCAAGTGGCATTTTGAACACAGGCCTTTTACTTGTAACAGAGTACTTTTACATTGAGGTATTGATACTTTTACACATACAAAAAAAAGTTTTTCTTTTTTTTTTTCTACCACTGGACTTCCTACTGGAGACATTATACTGTAGCATCTTTCCGCCGGTCTTCAAATTATTGACTATATGACAAAAACTAAAACAAATCTCCATGAATTCAGGGCTTCATGGGGTGTGCAATCGATAGACAATAAGACATGTTTTGGGTGAACTACTCCTTTAAGCCCTTGTGTATGCTTTACATGCTATTTGAAAATAGCAGATCTACAACCTCTCACGGCGTGACGCGACGCGACGCGACTCCTCTTGAGGTTGTAGATCTGTTATTTTAGAAAAACGGTGAAAACGAATTTCAGTTGTAATTGTTCTGAATGTTCTCTCTCTCTCTCTCTCTCTCTCTCTCTCTCTCTCTCTCTCTCTCTCTCTCTCTCTCTCTCTCTCTCTCTCTCTCTCTCTCTCTCTCTCTCTCTCTCTCTCTCTCTCTCCATGTCAGACCCTGGCCTTACACCATCTTCCAGCGTGGTTTTGATCTGGTGATGGGAGAGCAGCCCTCTGATCGTATTTTTAGGTAAGAGAACTTCACACAAACATTTACTATGTTTGATTTCCCATCATTTCCCATGGAAATCCATCCATCGATGGCTTCACACGGTCAGGCTGGGCCCAGATGATGTGTGTTTAACCCTTTAAGACCTGAGGCCCATTCTACAAATGTCTTCTAAATCCTTTTATTTTTTAAATATTTTGGGGCTTTTTTAATCTCTTTATTTACAGAGGGATATGGAAAGTAGACCGACAGGAAATGGGGAGAGAGATGGGGGGTGACACGTAGCAAAGGTCGTGGTACAGTTTTCTGATAAATATTATTTCCCATTCCGTACAGTTTTCTGATAAATATTATTTCCCATTCCGTACAGTTTTCTGATAAATATTATTTCCATACAGTTTTCTGATAAACTTATGTTGCTATATCCGTGGTGGGGCGCGGCTGCGACACAGAGGTAATAGTTATGTACGCAACAGGAAACAGACGTAATAGTTCCAACAGGAAACATACGTAATAGTTCCAACAGGAAACGGAGGTAATAGTTATATATGTTACAGGGTGAATGGAGAACCAGGTAGATTGAAGAAGGCGCGTTCGTTTTTACCACCCACCCAGCAATTCTGTAGAAGCAACACTAGAGGGAGCCACAAGCCAGGCTTGTGCACAAACATGTATATGGCTGCGACCACACACACACAGTCACACACACACACACACACACACACACACACACAAGCGCACACACACGCGCACGCGCACGCGCTCATGCTTTTTTTGGTTTATTGAAAGCAGGACTGTTAAGATACTTTTATTGTGTTCTGGCTTTTGTTTTACTTTCTCCCTGACACACACACACACACACACACACACACACACACACACACACACACACACACACACACACACACACACACAGTGATCCATGAAAAGAACTATTCTGTCCCTATCGGTTTACAACTCAAACGGCGCTGAGTCGACTAGTAGAGCATCGGCCGGTCAGCGCGGGCACTCGCGCCTGGAGGCGCGAGGGCGCGCTTCCTCGGCCTCAAGCTCCACTAAGTCGGCGCGCCTCCGTCGTGGACAAGCGTGTGCGTGTGCACGCGTGTTCAGCGTTCCCCTAGCGTAGCTTCCTGGTTGCTATGTGGGGGGGAACAACAAAAGACAGGTCCGCGTCGGCACATCAAAGCCCCGCCTCTCCGCGTTCTCCTTCTCCTCCTCCTCGGAGGAGAAGGAGGACGGTTTATTTCGCGAGGAGGAGCTCCTCCTCGCGAAATAAACCGTCCTAGAAGGAGGACGGTTTATTTCGCGAGGAGGAGCTCCTCCTCGCGAGCCTCACGTAATAAACCCCCGCCTCGCAGCGTCCTCCTTCTCCTCCTCCTCCTCGCGAGCCTCGCTAAAAGCCCCGCCTCGCCCCGAAGCCCTGTGCCTAAAAACGAGCGCTCTGTCTTCAATCTACCTGGTTCTCCATTCACCCTGTGACATATACACAACAGGAAACGGGTAATAGTTCTAACAGGAAACAGATGTAATAGTTCCAACAGGAAACAGATGTAATAGTTCTAACAGGAAACAGATGTAATAGTTCCAACAGGAAACAGACATAATAGTTATGTACACAACACAATAATAATAATAATAATAATAGCTTGAATTTATATAGCGCCTTTCATAAACCCAAGGACGCTTTACATCAGAACAATGAACAACTAACAGACAAATGAACAAACAAACAACAAACAACTATATGCCATAAGCCTGAGACAATAGGTGTCTTTTCAAGACAAGCCCCCAGAGTTGCTGAGAAACATTGAAGCCGCTACCCCAGTGGCCAAAGCTGGAACTGCAGGCGGGGATAAATACATGCACGAGCAAAACATACTGAGAGATATTTATATAAATATAAATATAAATATGTAAACACATTTTACATAAATACATATGCATTTACATATAAATATGCATCTCTAGTGTATTTAATAAATATCTCACGTTCATTCCTTGACACACGGGCTGCCGTAGGACGCAAAAAGGACACTAGTGCGCATGCTCATAACTCTATGGTGTCCCCAAAAACGTCTCAATAATTCTACTTCCGGCAGGCTTCCGGGTGCTTCAAAACGCCACTGAGCACATGCATTGAAATGATAGCTGGGGGCGGTGCAATCCACCCTCTAGTTACATTATACCTCTATGACACAACAGGAAACAGGTAATAGTTCCAACAGGAAACAGAGGTAATAGTTCCGTACACAACAGGAAACAGAGGTATTAGTTCCAACAGGAAACAGAGGTTCCGTACACAACAGGAAACAGAGGTAATAGTTCCAACAGGAAACAGAGGTAATAGTTACAACAGGAAACAGAGGTAATAGTTCCGTACACAACAGGAAACAGAGGTAATAGTTCCAACAGGAAACAGAGGTAATAGTTACAACAGGAAACAGAGGTAATAGTTCCGTACACAACAGGAAACAGAGGTAATAGTTCCAACAGGAAACAGAGGTTCCGTACACAACAGGAAACAGAGGTAATAGTTCCAACAGGAAACAGAGGTAATAGTTCTACTAATAGAGATTATGTTCAAACCTCACACGGGTACACATTATCTCTGGGGTCATTTGATCAACATGTATACGTTTTTCTTGTATATGTATATATGTATCCCGTTCTAAGTGGCTATGACTGCCTTCCAAATTTTGCGGGCCCTGTTTAGGCAACCCGGCCTGGCGGAGACTGTTCTAGTTCTATCTCTGATACCCCAACCAGAATGAATATTTACCGAGACCACCGTGTAAACAAAGAGCTCCCTGGATACCCAACCTGGAGAACCCTCTGACACAGTGATTCTCAACCTTTTCAGGCGGTGACCCCCCAAAATAATCATATTTGAACCGGGGACCCCCCACCCTGACAAGCACTTGGACTCGTAGGAGTTGAGGCATTACATTTAGTTTGACTCGGACCGAGTCACTCGGTTCTACAGATAATAATTTTGCCCTACAAAGTCAAAGTGCAGTAACTACGGGGGGAAAACATTACTGATAAACGGGTTTAAAACTGTTCCAACTGCCAAATGAGATATTGGCTTATAAGTGATATTACACTAATTACGTGTTCTTCTATCCCCCAAAATCACAAAGGCTGAATTGACCTTTGGGGTACACAAATACGTTGGTGTGTCCATAGACAGAATTACTGCACTTTGACTTTGTAAGGCAATAATAATTGGCGATCGAGGCGTTGTCATCGGAAGGTAGTTTGAGCTTTAAAGACACTGGGAGGCATCTGGGAACGTACTGCCTAGAGCGTGCCAACAGGGCAGCGGTGAGCTTGATAGCGTGAGGCTTTATTTCCTGATTGGCTTTGTGTATTGGCCAAGCATTGCGTGACATCTGTGCCACTGAAGCGATAAAAACAATACACACACACATTAGGACTCCAGTGTTGTTCAGAGTGAGTTTTTTACAGTTCCAAAAATATTTGCAGTGTGAAAAATGTTCCGCTGGACGGTATGTGTGAATGAAGGACAATCCAGATCCATTCATGCTGATGCTACTGCTGCAGTGAAACACGAGGTGTATGCCTTTGAATTGTACTGGAATAACGACTGGACTGAGATTGAGGCCTACGTTTTCAACACAGTGTCTTTACGCTGGAGGGTGTTGACCACAATGACAATTGAAAGACGACAACTACTTTACTCTGGGTTTCATCGTAAGGGCCATACAGCTGTGCTGATAGAACATATTGTCTACATCTGGGGAGGGTATCCTTACAACAACATGCTTTATGCATTTGATGTGGACACCCACAGCTGGTTCGAACCCAGGGTGTCTGGGACTGTTCCAGAGGGGAGGGCCGACCACTCAGCCTGTGTCTTGGGGAAGGTCATGTATATTCATGGAGGAAAGCCAACTAGGTGGGGTGAATGCACTAATGGCACCTACAGGTTGGACACCACCACAATGGTCTGGTCTTTAATTTACACCAGAGGAACTCCCCCACCTGCTTCACACGGGCACTCTGCCACCATCATCGGGACAAAGATGTTTGTATTCGGGGGTAATCCCCACCTGTGGGGGAATCAGTACTGCAACTACATCAGAGTGTTTGACACTGAGACCAACTGCTGGATGAGCACACCTTCTGCACAGTTTTGTCCAGAAAGGCATTCAGCCTTTGCGTACAATGGAGAGCTGTACATAATTGGTGGTCAAACCTGGCAAGCTACATTAAGTGACCTGTGGAAATTCAACCCAGAGACCTTTTCTTGGACGAAGGTTGAGCCAAAGGGGAACGGACTGGGTACGGTCGTTTGGAAGTGTTGTTGCGTGGTGGGAGATCGCATCATCCTCTTTGGGGATAGACCCCAGTTTGGGGGACACCACCCACCCCTGCAAATACTAGACTTGAGTCCTAGTCTGAAGACGTTATCTAAGCTAGCAATTATTCAGTACGATCTGGAGCAGTCTGAACTCCCACACAATATCAGGTGGGAACTGAGAGCCATGACTACCAACAGCAACACAGAACACACACAACACAGACTTGTATAATTACTGACAAAAGGTTCGGTTTTTTTGTACCGTGTTGTGGTTTTGATAGCTTTATAATTATGGACGAAAGATTTAATGCTTTTGTACCTTTTGGGAGTTATTGTCTCAACCAGGCCCGAAGGCATGGTGGAGAGTATGTTTTACCCTCCGTCCGTATGTGTGTGTGTGTGTGTGTGTGTGTGTGTGTGTGTCTGTCCGTCTGTGAACACCTAACATTGGTCAAGCTTCACGTGACATCACAATATGTAATATAAATAGGTAAGACAGACTTAATCAGGAACAGTACTTTATTTTACCACCTCGCCTGGCGGAGACTTGTGCTCCGAGGAGCACATTTTCTAGTTACTACTTTTTTTTTTTGATTTTTTGATTGAAGGTTACGAAGGTAACCGTGGTTACCGTTTGTAACCTTCGTTAAGTTTCCCCTCATTGGATCACTCCAATGTGGGTATAGAAGTACCTGATTCACCCGGTGGTTGAGGTAGGAACAGTCAGGCCAACAAAGAAGGCTGAAAGCATAGAACCTACCCCGAACTGGCCGCCTTGTCTGTGAGGTCAGGAGGAGCTGCGCAGAACTGCCGACACCACTGCATTAGGTGTCGCCCATAGACAGTATAAATAGTGGATAGCGTTACGCCCATAGTCTCTACAGACCGTACATGAAGCCTATTTTTTTTGCAATTTCAATTCCGCCATCTTTCTGTATCGCATCATATCCTATGCAACCGGAAATTAATGCTATTGGTTGGGTAGCTTGTCAATCAAGAGAGGGGACGGGGAATGAATGCTATTGGTTGTGTAGCTTGTCAATCAAATCATCCCGCCCTTCCTAGAGCATACCCTACTTTATCCATTTTAAAATAAATGGGACCATAATTTACCAAAACACATATCATGGTGATTGAAAGAAGACGTTAAACTAGCGACTGGAAGCATAATAGTATTTATGACAATGTTTATTAAGGTAATAAAATCAAGTCTATAGTTTGGCGAAAAACCCATCCACTTGCATTGAGAGTTATTTCTTCTGACACCAGCAGGGGTAAAACAGCAAAACTACAGGCCATTCATTTGAACTCTCACTTCCTATATAGACTGAATTTCAAAGGCGGATGCTGGGCCCTTGGTGTCGCCACGTTGATATTATAACATCTGGTGGCAGATGAGACCCAACTGGATGTGGCACACACCTCAGAGAGTGGGACCCCCCACAGGAAGGCTTTAGATGTGGCCATTCCCCTGGTGGAATGAGCCACCATACCAACTGGCTCAGGCCTACCAGCCAGACCATATGCCAGCTGGATTGTGTCCACAATCCAATGGGACGAGCGGCTTTGAATTCTATCAGTGCACTGAATGGTACATTATCATGTTTTGTCAGACCATTGCATGGGCGAAGTAGGCGACATACTGACCCGCGATTTGTCTGACCATTCATTGGGTAGTAATCAGGAGATACTGACCTACCCGGGGGCGGCAGTGGCTCAGGGGTAGAGTTGCCGGTAGAGCGGCCATATGGGAACCGTGAGGTTCCCAGTTCGATCCCGGGCTCCCCCAGAGTTAGTGTCGAAGTGTCCTTGAGCAAGACACTGAACCCCAAATTGCTCCCGATGAGCAGGTTGGTGCCTTGCATGGTTTCCTCCGGCATCGGTGTATGAATGTGTGGGTGAATGTAATGCACAATTTATCCAGGGACTGTTGACGTACCCCTCAGACAGGACCTTCGGCAAGAAGGAATGATTTGGTGGAAGAGCCACACTCCTCCGGTCAGGCCCCGTCTGGAAGCACTCAGGGCTTACTGAAAGAGCATGCAACCACAAATTGTCAAGGACCCCCAAAATTATATGTATTTGGCCGTATGAAAATATGTTGTTCCAGGGACGCCCCACCCCCCCCCCCCCCCCTCAGAGATATGTCACACATTTTCACAAAAAAAAAAAAGAAAAAAAAAGAGCAGATCTACAGGCTCATAGTGCGGTACAAAGTGACACACTATGAGTTTATATATCTGCTATTTTTGAATAGCGAAAGTATAAAATAATGGTTATACAAAGTGGTTAAATGGCCCTGCCATGCTGAACCGGCAGGCGAATATAAGTCAAATAACTCAATCATTTGAGTAAAAAGTCTCTCTGTCTGACTTTGTCCGTCTCTCTCTCTCTCTTTCTCTTTCTTACTTGAATATTGGAGATAGTGGTGAATGTGTGCAGCGCCGCGTGGCTTTAGCCTAGCAGACTGTCAGTTTTAAGGGGTGCCATGTTGTTATGGGAGTGAGAGATTATATTTTCGCACTTGGAGAAGAGCCGGTTAATTTTGTGTCCCTCCACAGGTCAGACACTCCCTGGATACCCAACCTGGAGAACCCTCTAACACAGTGGTTCTCAACTTTTTCAGGCGGTGACCCCCCAAAATAATCATATTTGAACTGGGGACCCCCCACCCTGACAAGCACTTGAACTTGTAGGAGTTGAGGCATTACATTTAGTTTGACTTGGTTCTACAGATACATATTGCTGATCGAGGCGTTGTCATCGGAAGGTAGTTGGAGCTTTGAAGACACTGGGAGGCATCTGGGAACGTACTGCCTAGAGCGTGCCAACAGGGCAGCGGTGAGCTTGATAGCGTGAGGCTTTATCTCCTGATGGGCTTTGTGGATTGGCCAAGCATTGCGTGACATCTGTGCCACTGAAGCATTTAAAGCGATACACGCGCACATTATGACTCCAGTGTTGTTCAGAGTGAGTTTTTACAGTTCCAAAAAGATTTGCAGAGTGAGAAATGTTCCACTGGACGGCTTATGTGAGTGAAGTGACTGAAGGTCGATTCAGATCCATTCATGCTGATGCTACTGCTGCATTGAATCACAAGGTGTACGCCTTTGGACGGCACTGTTGGAGCCCCGACTTGTTTGAAATTCAGGCCTACGTTTTCAACACAGAGTCTTTACGCTGGAAGGTGTTGACCACAATGACATCTAGAACTGAACATTTTTCATGTAGGTTTATGAGCTCCTGGAGTGATGGCCACACAGCTGTGCTGATAGAACATATTGTCTACATCTGGGGAGGGTGCAACGTTCTTTATGCATTTGATGTGGACACCCACAGCTGGTTCGAACCCAGGGTGTCTGGGACTGTTCCAGAAGGGGGATATGACCACTCAGCCTGTGTCTTAGGGAAGGTCATGTATATTCATGGAGGAAAGCCAACTAGGCAGGGTGAATTCACTAATGACACCTACAGGTTGGACACCACCACAATGGTCTGGTCTTTAATTTACACCAGAGGAACTCCCCCACCTGCTTCAGGCGGGCACTCTGCCACCATCATCGGGACAAAGATGTTTGTATTTGGGGGTTTTGGGAGCCAGAGCTACAACTACATAAACTACATCAGAGTGTTTGACACCGAGACCAACTCCTGGCTGAGCACACCTTCTGCACAGTTTTGTCCAGAAAGGCATTCAGCCTTTGCCTACAATGGGGAGCTGTACATAATTGGTGGTCACACCCGGCAAGCTACCTTAATTGACCTGTGCAAATTCCACCCAGAGACCTTTTCTTGGACGAAGGTTGAGCCAAAAGGGAACGGACCGGGTCCAGTCGTTTGGAAGTGTTGTTGCGTGGTGGGAGATCGCATCATCCTCTTTGGGGATACACCCCGCTGTGTGAGACACCAGCCACCCCTGCAAATACTAGACTTGAGTCCTAGTCTGAAGACGTTATGTAAGCTAGCAGTTGTTCAGTACGATCTGGAGCAGTCTGAACTCCCACACAATATCAGGTGGGAACTGAGAGCCATGACTACCAACAGCAACACAGAACACACAGAACACAGAATTGTATAATTACTGACAAAAGGTTAGATTTGTTTTGAACCGTGTTGTGGTTTTGATAGTAGCTTTATAATTATCGACGAAACATTTAATGCTTTTGTACCTTTTGGGAGTTATTACTACTTTTTTTTTTTCAACTGAATGAAGGTTACAAAGTTAACCGTGGTTACCGTTTATAACCTTCGTTATGTTTCCCCTCATTGGATCACTCCAATGTGGGTATAGAAGTACCCGATTCACCTGGTGGTTGAGGTAGGAACAGTCAGGCCAACAAAGAAGGCTGAAAGCATAGAACCTACCCCGAACTGGCCGCTTTGTCTGTGAAAACAGACAAATAAACAGAGGTAATAGTTACTACAGATTCTGTCCAAACCTCACAGAAACCGGTGCAGATGATCTCTGGGGTCATTTGATCAACATGTAAACCTTTTTCTTTATTTTTTTTATCCCGTTCCAAGTGGCAATGACTGCCTTCCAAATTTTGCAGGCCCTGGGTAGGCAACCCGGCCTGGCGGAGACCTTTCCAGTTCTATCTCTGATACCCCAACCTTGTTGGCGTGGCCAGAATGAATATTTACCGTGAATACCGTGTAAACAAAGAGCTCCCTGGACACCCAACCTGGAGAACCCTCTAACACAGTGGTTCTCAACCTTTTCAGGCGGTGACCCCCCAAAATACTCATATTTGAACTGGGGACCCCCCACCCTGACAAAGCACTTGGACTTGTAGGAGTTGAGGCATTACATTTAGTTTGACTCGGTTCTACAGATAAATGTTTTGCCCTACAAAGCCAAAGTGCAGTATGGGGAAATAAATTACTGATAAACGGGTTTAAAACCACCTACATCAGAAGCCAGTAGGCTAGTTTATGGCTCCTCTGTTAAAGAGCTGGTGCCATGTTTTTGCACTTTTTCTGTTTTTCATGTGTCTATGAGGTTGATAGAACTTCATAAAGCCCCCCGGTGGTGTTTTTATGGTGTTTTATGTCTTCTCTGACTATTTGGAGTTTCTTCCTGGAGGCTGAAACCTTGAGGGTCAAACGTGCCAATAGAGAAACAGCGCTTTAGTGACATCACAAAGCCATACCCTCCCCCTCATTATCATAACACAACAGGTGTGGGCATGAGGAGGAGGAGGGACTAGGACAGGTGGGTGGTGCTAAGGTGGTGGAGGAGGTGCTAAGGGGAGAACCAGGTATACTTAATGAACTGGAGGCGTGTCCACATAAAAACATAATTTTAACCATTTCTGTACACTTTTTTTTTGTTGAAAAAAATCCTTACATAATAATAATACCTTATGATCAGGTTTTAGGGTTGAAAAATATCATGGCACCCCATCTTTAACGTCAACAGACGGACAGAACCGCAGCAGCAGCTTATTGACTGACACCGCAGCAATGATTGCGCGACCTACAGTGCAGCGCTCTATGGATTTGTGTATAGAAGTACCCGATTCACCTGATGGTTGAGGTAGGAACAGTCAGGCCAACAAAGAAGGCTGAAAGCATAGAACCTACCCCGAACCGGCCGCCTTGTCTGTGAGGTCAGGAGGAGCTGCCCAGAACCGCCGACACCACTGCGTTAGGTGTGGCCACGTTGACATTATAAAATCTGGCAAAGGTGGCAGATGAGGCCCAACTGGCTGCGGCGCACACCTCAGAGAGTGGGACCCCCCGCAGGAGGGCTCTAGATGTGGCCATTCCCCTGTAGTCAGGGGATATTAGCAGAAAGATTTCCAATCTTGGAATAAATTCCTTACCAAAAAAAATCTTCACCAATGTGTTTGTAAAGGTGTCTAGTAACACATCTCACAAAGACTGAAATTCAGTTTCCCTAGGATAATCTTTGACAGCTGCTGAAAGTTGGGGTACCCACCATTTCCCTGCATTTCCATGCAGGGCAAAAAAAAAATCGAATTTTAATTCTGTTTTAAGTAGCATGTGAGGGGTCAAACTAGGGTGTTTTTATGATTCTGAATCCATTGCGAGCATTTGTTTTGCACCAAAACCACTCCTTGGGCTAAAAACAGTCAATGGGCTTTTTACACAAAAAGTATACCTGGACAAGGATGGCTATGGCCGTTTTTAGCCCAAGGAGTGGTTTTGGTGCAAAATAAAAACTTGCAATGGATTCAGAATCATAAAAACACCATAGTTTGACCCCTCACATGCTACTTAAAACAGAATTAAAATTAGATTTTTTTTGCCCTGCATGGAAATGCAGGGAAATGGTGGGTACCCCAACTTTCAGCAGCTGTCAAAAATTCTCCTAGGGAAACTGAATTTCAGTCTTTGTGAGATGTGTTACTAGACACCTTTACAAACACATTGGTGAAGATTTTTTTCAGACACTCCCTGGATACCCAACCTGTAGAACCCTCTAACACAGTGGTTCTCAACTTTTTCAGGCGGTGACCCCTCCCCCCGGTCCTAGAGCGTGCCAACAGGGCAGCGGTGAGCTTGATAGCTTGAGGCTTTATTTCCTGATGGGCTTTGTGGATTGGCCAAGCATTGCGTGACATCTGTGCCACTGAAGCATTAAAAGCGATACGCGCGCACATTATGACTCCAGTGTTGTTCAGAGTGAGTCTTTACAGATCCAAACAGATTTACAGTGTGAGAAATATTCCGTTGGACGATATGTGTGAATGAAGGACAATACGGATCCATTCATGCTGATGCTACTGCTGCAGTGAAAAACAAGGTGTACGCCTTTGGACGGCACTGTTGGGGCGCCGACTCGTTTGATAATAAGGCCTACGTTTTCAACACAGAGTCTTTACGCTGGAGGGTGTTGACCACAATGACAACTAGACCACACATATTTATCTGTACGTCTCTGAGCTCCTGGACTGAGGGCCACACAGCTGTGCTGATAGAACATATTGCCTACATCTGGGGAGGGTATCCTTACAACAACGTTCTTTATGCATTTGATGTGGACACCCACAGCTGGTTCGAACCCAGGGTGTCTGGGACTGTTCCAGAGGGGAGGGTCGACCACTCAGCCTGTGTCTTGCGGAAGGTCATGTATATTCGTGGAGGAAAGCCAACTAGGTGGGCTGAATGCACTAATGGCACCTACAGGTTGGACACCACCATGCAGGTGCAACTGGTCCCAGCAGCATGGTATTACGTTCCACATTCGTATGTGTCTTCTAATTATATAGTTATTATAGCATAGTTCGTGATGGATAGGTTTGTAATTCGAGGACAAAAGCGTTCTTATAATAATGGGGCTGCTGAAGATGCCCTGAGAGCCAGCAAGAAGGTGAAACTAGATCCAGGCAATGATGATGGGGGAATAATAAAGGAGGAAGAAGCAGCTGAAGATGCAGACTGTGCAGAGTTCTCTCATCCTGTTCCCTGGCAGAAAGTAGAAGCAGAAGGACTGGACTGTGATTATGCTTTACTCTTCCCTAAGGAGGAAGCAGACGACCTATTTAAGAAACTGGAGGAGGAAGTGGTGTACTTAACAGGTGATGAGGCAAAGGTACAAGTGTTTGGAAAGGTCTACGATATTCCCAGAAAACAGGCAACATATGGGGATGAAGGACTAACTTACACTTATTCTAGGGTGAAACATTCAGCCCGTAGATGGACTCCTACCTTGGAATATATTCTGGATGCCGTTTCCAAAACAACAGGACATGCATTCAACTTTGTTTTGGTTAACAGGTATAAAGATGGGCAGGATCACATGGGGGAACACCGTGATGATGAAAGGGAGTTGGATCCCGTCTGCCCCATCGCCTCAGTCTCTCTAGGGGCAGCACGGGACTTTATCTTCAGACACAGGGAGGCACGGGGAAAACCGAATTCTCGTAATATTGAACCAGTGAAGCTGGAGCTTGCTCATGGAAGCCTGCTCCTCATGAATCCACCAACCAACACACACTGGTACCACAGCTTACCTGCACGTAAAAAGGTTCTTATGCCACGCATCAACCTGACCTTTAGACGTATCCTCATGGACGGGAAGACGTGAGTGGCAGCCATTCAAAGTTTAATCACTACTGGTGTTGATTTCTGCGACTGGCACTGATTTGAGATGAAAAGAGACCTCTCAGCAGGCCTTAGGTTTCTTTTCAGAGTAAGCAGTGACAAGTTGAGAAGATGTTTTAGGTTCATTTTTAGGCTATGTGATGTAATGTAATTGTATTTCACCGTTTGTCTGTTTTCTGATGTTATTGTTTTTCTGATTTTATGTTTTGTGTGAGGACTGCGGATGAAAATTAGCATCTTTGCTAAATCCGGTGTATTTACGTTCATGTGACGTTCATTAACACATCCACCGCCAAGGGCTAATCTCATAATGTACTCACCAGTGCCAAGGTGTTTTTGTTGTTTTTTTGATGTCGCCATAGATCTTGTTAAAATCCTTTAGATTGCACGATCCACTGTTTGTAAACAACGAGCACATGTCCTGGTCTCTACTCGTCGAGACCGCGTGTCAAACGGAGCCGCCATGTTTGAGTTCTGATCGTTTATGTTAACATGGGAAATGCGAGGATGAAAAACTACATAGGTTTACAGGGGGTTTTGTGTACGACTTATAATGGAGGCCGACGGGAAACAAAAAACGCGATCGCACTTCCGGTTGACTTCGGGTGGTGTTACACTGAAAATGGTCCCCGTAAAAAATTGAAAAAAAGAAAAAAATTCGAAAAAAAGGAAAAAACACCCGGACCGTAGGACTACGGTTTCGGCGCTTAACAGTTGGATTTAACGGACCGTAGGACTACGTTCTTGGCGGTGGATGTGTTAATATGCTCTGTCCTGTCTAAATAAACAAATACAGTAAAGTACAATGGTCTGGTCTTTAATTTACACCAGAGGAACTCCCCCACCTGCTTCACACCGGCACTCTGCCATCATCGTCGGGACAAAGATGTTTGTATTTGGGGGTGTTGGGAGCCAGAGCTACAACTACATCAGAGTTTTTGACACCGACACCAACTGCTGGCTTAACACACCTTCTGCACAGTTTTGTCCAGCAAGGCATTCAGCCTTTGCCTACAATGGAGAGCTTTACATAATTGATGGTTACGGCCGGAATGCTACCTTAAAGGCATACTAGGTAACGTTTTCAACAAAAATAAAGTTAAATTGTATATCTTTTGTGAGTGGCAAAAGTTTCACAACACCCACTCCATGAATTTCACCCCCGGAAGCCTTTTATTTATATATTTACTATTGAACGGTGAAGGGGGGGACTTTCCCGGGGAAATGACGTCATCTGGCCGGAAAACGGAGGCGGAAATGCACTGGTTTCCTGTTTGGCCAGGAACTACCGCAACGGTTTCCTGTTTGGCCAGGAACTAGCGCGCTAATAACAAAAAGGAACCTCACGCTGATTTTAAGAGAATGTAGGATTGGAAGATCGAAAAAGAACAGAAAAAGAAAGCACAGCTCATGGTAACTAATGCTCCACTGGCTAAGAGAAACGATCCGTAGATAGTATAAAACAATTAAAAGATCGCTTTTTGAAACGCTTCCGGCTTCCGGTGAAAACGAATGGAATTCTGGGTAATCGAGGACTACGGAAATTGTATGCAGTGACGGTAGTGACCAGCAGAGGTTGCTAAAAATCGTTATTTGTGATTTTGCATTGTACAACTTTAAGTGACCTGTGGAAATTCAACCCAGAGGCCTTTTCTTGGACGAAGGTTGAGCCAAAGGGGAACAGACCACAGTCAACAGATCGTCCACTCTATTGGAAGTGCTCTTGCGTGGTGGGAGATCGCATCATCCTCTTTGGAAATACACTCCTGCAAATCCTAGACTTGAGTCCCAGTCTCAAGACGTTATCCAAGCTAGCAGTTATTCAGTACGATCTGGAGCAGTCTGAACTCCCACACAATATCAGATGGGAACTGAGAGCCATGACTACCAACAGCAACACAGAACACAACACACACACCACGTAGTGATCTTGTAGATCGGCTATTTTTTGTTTCCTCTGAGATGTAGTGGAGTAGAACTAAAAGTACTGAAAATCGGAAGTACTCCAGTAAAGTCAAAATACCTCAAAATTGTACTTAAATACATTACTTGAGTACATTTACTTAGTTAGTTTACACCACTGTATGTGAGTTGCACGCAGTCAATGCGCAGGACAGACCAGCTCTTTGTTTGCTATGCAGAGCGGGTCCTGGGGTCAAGTGTGTCTAAAGGAAACTTTCCACCGCACCCATTTTGGGCCGTACTCTGCGAGAGAGAGAGAGAGAGAGAGAGAGAGACCTTGTAATGGTCGATGAAAACACATTTTATTTTTTATTTTTATTTAAATGTGATTATTAGTCTGTTTGGAATGAAATGACTCTGACAATATTACATGAGTAGAACACGCAAATTGACGTGCTGCTGGGGTTATTGTGTTCATTTGCTGACAACGCATCAGTCCACGCACGCACGCACGCACGCACGCACGCACGCACGCACGAGAGATGAGTGAGATGGGAGTGGGAAGAGAAAAAAATCAAGGATGGTACAATAAACAGTGCGATCGGTTATTAAACCACAATTAAACAATAGAACGCAGATCTGCGTTCATGGCAGGGGTTATTGTGTTCTTGTGCTGATGACGCATCAGTCCACCCACGCGCGCACGCACGCACGCACGCATGCATGCACGCACGCACGCACACAAACACACGCCAGTACTGTGACATCAGACAGAGACGATACAGGCATTATTAGTCCGGACACACAGAAAGACAACTTGAACTTTATATAGAACAGTGGTTTTCAACCCTTTGAACCCTATAAGCTTCGGATAAACATCGCAGTTTGTCTTAGGCTTTGCAGAATTGAGAGGAGCAGCACTAACGCAGTCGCTCTGGAGTCTTGTAGTTCTCTCTCTCTCTCTCTCTCTCTCTCTCTCTCTCTCTCTCTCTCTCTCTCTCTCTCTCTCTCTCTCTCTCTCTCTCTCTCCGTAAATATGCTTATGATAGACAACGGTATTTACCAGCTGGCAGAAAGACTTGTTTCTCTTCACATCAGATGCAAAGCTTCCAGCATGTCAGGCAGGCAGGCAGGCAGGGCATACATTGAAGTCTCTGATACAGTTTTTTTTTGCGAGCAAAGCAACCTTTTTGCCGTCCTGCCTGTCCTTTCAAATTGATTGCATCTGTGGCTGGAGAAAAGGGAAATTGTTATCAGCGATACACCAATTCCAGCTTCCTGAGCATTGGAGACCCACCATTTTATAGAACACAGCAGGGCCACAGAAGACTGATTATGTCGTATCCCACTGCAACAAAGTCATTCTCCACATGTCATGGCGGTATTAACCCATTAAGACCGGGAACGCATCTGTGTGTCATTTTTAGATTCCTTTGGCTATTCAAAAATAGCTGATATACAAGCTCATAGTGCAGCACCGAGTGCTGTGCTATGAGCTTGTTTCTTTTCATCTTTTTTTGTTTTCTTCTTTTTTATCGTTAACATTTTAGCAAAGCCTTGAATATATATATATTTTTTACATATACATTTTAACATTTTAACATTTTAACTCAAATCTTTGCTTCTGTGGATTCTACAAATGTCTTCTAAATCCTAACAGTTGAAATAAAAACTTATGTTGCTATAATATCAGTGGTTCTCAAACTTTTTTCATGTCAAGGACCCCCAAAATGATATGTATTTCGGCCACGGACCCCCATCTCAAAACATGTTGTTCCAGGAACCCCCCAGAAGCAAAGATTTGAGTTAAAAATGTTTGCTTAAAAAAAAACTATATTATATTCAAAGATTTGCACACATTTTCACGATAAAAAAAAAAAATAGCAGATCATAAGCAGTTCATAACGCGGCACCGAGTGCCGCGTTATGAACTTGTAGATCTGCTATTTTTGAATAGCTAAAGACATCTAAAATGACACAGATACGTCCCCGGTCTTAACGGGTTAAAGCACTATCTTTGTGTGGGGGAACTGAGACACAGAGAATTTCCACCGCCGAGCTAATATTTCCGTGAAGGTTTTTGATATTGTTGTTTTAGGCTATATATGTTTCACTCCCCCTATGTGAGGCATTTTAACCCATTAAAACCGGGAAAGCATCTATAGCAGATCTACAAGCTCACAACGCGTCGCAATGCGACGCGTTGTGAGCTTGTAGATCGGCTATAGATGCTCGTTTTAGATTGTAACTACTTTAACCATTATTTTATACTTTGGCTGTTCAAAAATAGCAGATATACAAGCTCGTAGCGCGTCACTTTTTCTTTGAATATATTATTATAAAGCAATTTATTTTTTACTCAAATCCTTGTTTCTGGGGGTCTTTGAAAATACACATTTTGAGATGGAGGGTCCGTGTCCAAATACATAATTTTGGGTGGTCCTTCACACGAAAAAGTTTGAGAACCACTGACATAGAAACATTTTTTTTTTTCAGAAAACTGTTATCAACAAGTAAGACGCGCGAACGCGGGAAGCGAACGCAGCTCGAAAATATTGTGTATTTACGGACTTGTAATCCGTGTTATTTCACAGTGATGGAGAGAGAACATTGACTGTGTGTGTGTGTGTGTGTGTGTGTGTGTGTGTGTGTGTGTGGGGGGGGGCAGGCTGTGCACTCTGGCGCACTCGGTGGCTGCTTACAGGCAGTGCACGCATGTGAGTCACATGGGTGCATGCAGCCAATGAGAGGTGAACACAGACGGACAGAGAGAGAGACACACAGCCCAGGCAGAGTTACATAGTAAGCTCCACTTGTTCGGAGGCGCGGCTTCGCCGCGCCTCCTTCCGCGTTCGCAATTAGTAGTCATTTTTTTTAGAATGGGACTCAGGTTTTAATGCATTAAAAGCCTTCTGTAGGGAACCTGGTCTCCATGTGGCGTCCAGCCGTGCCATTAAAGTAGCTTTTGTCCTCGAGCGGCTCCCACACAGCTATCCGTCCTAATTTAAATGTTTCAGGCTTTCGCTTTGAACTTTGCCAAACGGCTGCGTCGGCCGTGCCGAGCGTTGGCACGCGCCTTGAATATCAATGAGCGTTCGCGCGGCCGCAGCCATTAGCTTATTTGCTCAAGCAAATATTACCATTAAACATAAAGGCAAGTGAGGCAATTAAAATGACACTCATGCAGAGAGAAGTCCAGTTTACATTAAAAAAAAATGCTAAACAAACACAAAAGGAAGCCAAAACGATGGAATGAAAACTTGCAAGTTGGATCTGCTTGAGGAGGAAGCTACTGTTGTTGCAATCAGATTGTCATTTGCATATTATCAGCATTCCAGGAGATACACCTGAGTACTGTCAACATGTTTCCATGTGTGTGTGTGTGTGTGTGTGTGTGTGTGTGTGTGTGTGTGTGTGTGTGTGTGTGTGTGTGTGTGTGTGTGTGTGTGTGTGTGTGTGTGTGTGTGTGTGTGTGTGTGTGTGTGTGTGTGTGTGTGTGTGTGTGTGTGTGTATATATATATATAATCATATATCGTATTTCATCCAAGCAGTGGTGGAAAAGTACTCAAATGTTCTACTTAAGTAAAAGTATCAATACTGCAATGTAGAAATACTCCGTTACGTTAAGTAAATGTCCAGAATGAAAATTTTACTTAAGGATAATTCCTTTTAACACATTGACCGCCAGAGGTTAATCTCATAATGTACTCACCAGTGCCAACGTTTTATTGTTGTTTTTTGTTTTTTTCACGTCGCCATAGATCTTGTTAAAATCCTTAAGATTGAGCCGTACACGGTCTGTTTACATCGGCGACATCTCCCTGCGTGTACCAGTCCAAACCACGTGTCAAACGGAGCCGCCATGTTTGAGTTCTGACCGTTTATGTTAACATGGGAAATGCGAGGATGAAAAACTACATAGGTTTACAGGGCTTTTTGTGTACGACTTAGAATGGAGGCAGACGGGAAACAAAAAACGGGATCGCACTTCCGGTCGACTTCGGGTGGTGTTACACTGAAAATGGTCCCCCTAGAAAATTGAAAAAACAAAAAAAAATCGAAAAAAAGGAAAAAGCACCACAGCCCGTAGGCTACGGGATCGGCGCTTAACCGTTGGATTTAACGGCCCGTAGAACTACGGGCCCGGCGGTCAATGTGTTAACAGGTCGTTCATGAAAGTCCTTGCGGTCTTGTTTCCAATGAGAACCTGTGAGCAATTAGGGGTTAAGAGTCTTGCTCAGGGACACATTTCATTTCATCGACACATATGCTGGCGTGGCCTGGAATCGAACCTGGGGCAACCAGGGCCTCTGGCTCCCTACGCGGGCTCACTAACCACTCAGCTATGGCCGCCCCCCAACTTGAGTAAAAGTACAACAGTATTGGTATCAAAATGTACTTAAAGTACCAAAAGTAGAAAGTACTCATTATGCAGAATGTCCCATTTCATAAGTTTTCAAATGTTTTGGAAATAGCAGATCTACAAGCTCACAATGTGTCGCGATACGACATTGTGAGCTTGCAGATCGGCTGTTTTCAAATCGACAAAATGTATATATAGGGCTGAAGTGGTTAATGTATGTTTTGTAATAATAATAATCCAAATCTACAAAGTAACTAGTAACTAAAGTTTTCAAATAATTGTAGTGGAGTAAAAGTACAATATTTTGACTTGGAGATGTAGTCGAGTAGAAGTAAAAGTACAGAAAATTGGAAATACTCCAGTAAAGTAAAAAACAATACCTCAAAAAGTCTACCTCACGTACAGTACTCGAGTAAATGTACTCAGTTACTTTACAGCACTGCATAAGAGCCAGCACTGACTTTGGTGAGACCAGCGGCAATGGCTTTCTGACAAATAATACAGGATTAATAAAGTTTTAATGGACTTACTGGGCCATTATCGCTCGGATGAATCCAATGCATTATATTAAATGAAAAAAGGACAGTGGGAGTTTGATTCATAGAATACTCCAGATTGGAAACAAGGGAGGTAATTGGACGGACGTAATTAAGCTTCGCCTTTTTTTCCTCTACAGCGCTTTAATCATTCTGATGTTAAGTGACTGGTAATGCTTTCCACCATGATCCAGTGGCCTTTCCCTTATGCTAAGTTAGCATTTTATTATTAAATGCAAATTGGAACAATGTGAAATGCGGAAATGTGTTAAGTCTGCAGAAAAATGCTCGTTAACCATTTAATCAACACATGCCGTCGGTTTGTGCTACAAGCATGGCATGCATAATTCATTAGTGCTAATAATGCATTTGATGTTAATAAGGCTATATATACCGTCTAGTTTAAAGACTGTTTAAAGTATGACACATCCTTGGCAAAGTCTTTAAAGATCGATGTGCGTTGAATCACAAATAACTCTTTTAAAGTCCTTGTGCCAGACATTTTTTGTTTGTTTGTAGATCTGTTGCCCTCTTTTCCCTCTAGAGTGGATCACACTATAATTGTGAATACCCGCCCATTCATCAGCAGCTAAACTCTTTACCACAATGCAAACAGCTCCAAAGCTCATTATTCTAATACTGTTACACATAGACAGTGGTGGAAAAAGTACTCAAATGTTTTACTTAAGTAAAAGTATCAATACTGCAATGCAGAAGTACTCTGTTACAAGTAAAAGTCCGGAATTCAACATTTACTTGAGTAAAAGTACAAAAGTATTGGTACCAAAAATGTACTTAAAGTACCAAAAGTAAAAGTACTAAAATATTTGAAAATAGCAGATCTACAAGCTCACAAGCTTGTAGATCGGCTATTTTCAAATACCCTAGGTATAGAATAGGGTTAAAGTGGTTAATGTATGTTTCATAATATCATAATAACTAAAGTGTTCAAATAATTGTAGTGGAGTAAAAGTACAATATCTTCCTCTGAGATGTAGTGGAGTAGAAGTAAAAGTATTGGAAATTGTAAATACTCAAGTAAAGTACAAATACCTCAAAATTGTAGTTAAGTGCAGTACTTCAGTAAATGTACTTAGTTACTTTCCACCACTGCATATAGATTGTCACCCGGGGCATTCTGCGTCTCCCAAGCTTATACAAACCAAGGGCAGGCATACTTTAGCCTGCCCCAGCGCGTCTGATATCTGGCATAGAGGGCGGATTCAAAATCTCAGATGAAAACAACCGTGCGCTCCCATTGGTTCACCGATCTCTGCGCCCGCCCCGCCCCGCGCCCCTCCTCCTCCTCCTCCAATGTGCAGCATTGAGAGCCCTGACGTCACGACGTTTGGAGCAACGCCCACTGCACTCTGGTTGGTTGGGGAAATGAAAGGTTGACTCCCACTTCCTATGCCAGAAATTTCAACAGCTTAGTCCAGGCTCTTATTTTTTGAGCAAAACGCGAAGGAAAATAAAAGCCTGGAGATCGAGGCTACTTGCCGGGTGATAATGTGTTTATCATTTACTGTACAATCCGCTGGGATTCCCCGACAGTGTGGGGAGGGAGTTGGCTCAGAACGTGGAAGTTAGTAGGCGGAGTTAGGGTGGAGCAGTGGTTAAAGTGACCTGCCCAACTCGCATCTTACCCTCACCTCCTCGCTCGGAGGCGGGACTAAGGCGTGAGTGGCGGATGAGAGGATAGAAGTTAGTGTATTGTAATTAATAATAATTATTGTGTGTATCGTCGTCATATGTCCAGCTCAGTGTCGTCCAGCCACGCCCGCTTGTCTCTGGTCCCACATGGAAGAGGCCGGCCTCGGAATAAACTTTATTTATAAAGCACTATATCAGTATGTAAGTGCTTTACATAAAACAGAGAAAAACACAATATCATGCATACAACAAAGTGCAGTGAGAAGAAAACACCCATTAGGGGAATCAAATAAAGTTTCAAAAACGTCGTTGATAAAAGTTTTAAGAAGGGATTTAACAGAAGAAAGTGATTTATCAAGCCCTATTATAGAGCTCCTCAGGCGGGTCGTTTCCAGAGTGGAGGTGTATATGTTCTGACGGCACAGGCGTGGCTGCTCTCACCCTTTTGTCTTCAGCCTCAGATAAACTCCAGTGTCTCCTCTCTCTCTCTCCTTTTGCTGTGAATTCTATCAAGCACCTCCCGTCCCGTCCCGCAGCTTCAGTGTTTTTGCATCTTTGTGTTTGACATGCGGGGATGGCTCCTCTTCCAGGGAGGTTTCTCTTCTTCCTCTTCTTCGCCGTGCCGGTGCACAGCGAGCCGAGCAATTTAGCATGCGTTTGATAACCTGTTACAACCTCTCCACCAAAAAGATACCAGCTTTAGCTAGCATTCATTGTATTAACCCTTTAAGACCGGGAACGCATCTCTGTCATTGTAAAATTTCTTTTGGCTATTCAAAAATAGCAGATCTGCAAGCTCGCATGAGCTTGCAAATCTGCCATTTTTGAAAAATCGTGAAAATTTGTGCAAATCCTTGAATATATATTTTTTTAAAGCGAACATTTTTGACTCTCTTACAACTTCTGGGGGTCCCTGGAACAAAATGTTTTTATATTATAGCAAATATGTTTTTTTTTTTTAAATGTTAGGATTTAGAAGACATTTGTAGAATCCCCCCAGTAGCAAAGATTTGACTTACAAATGTTCGCTTTAAAAAATACATACATCCAAAGATTTGCACACATTTTTCATGATTTTTCAAAAAATTGCAGATCTACAAGCTCATAGCGCGGCACTCGGTGCCGCGCTATGAGCTTGTATATCTGCTATTTTTGAATAGCCAAAGATATCTTAAAAAATACACAGATGCGTTCCCGGTCTTAATTGGTTAATCCTCTTCGAACATAACAAAATAAAGGCTGTTTTGTCGTACGAAAGTATGACGTATAGGGCTGCATTCAAGTGCAAATTCATTATGTGCAACATAACTTCACCGTCCGTACTGTAGGATAAAATTACAGGCTTTTTTAATCTGTATAGCTATTTGACTTTCATTGTTTAGTCCACAAAATATGACTGTATCATAATAAATCCATACAGTGCTGTATGGCAGTGGTTCTCAACCAGTGGTCCGGGGACCACCAGTGGTCCTTGAGGGGGTTCCAGGGGGTCCCCAGCCAAATTAATAGTTAGGAACCAAATTGATCCTTATGTGTCTGTAACTCTGAGGGCCCTATTCCAAGGGAAATTTGAACTAACCACTAATTAGGGATTTCGGACTAGGCAAGAGGCGTTTCCCCGCAAAATTCTGTATTCTATGGCACCCCCCTCACCCGCCAAACACCTGAGCTACCCGTTACATTATGCATAGGTGTGGTTTGGGCGTTACAATGATAAAACCAATCACCATGCCAGAAGCCATTGCCTTTAAGAGAAGACTGCGCTAGCCGTCATCCCGATCCAATATATGCTCTAGCCTATCTACCTGTCTGCACTGTTGCCTGGTCTGATTATTATAAGCCACATTGGGCTTGTTTTCCTTCTTTTTTTTTATTTTATCCAAATACATTTTTATATTAATTTGTAGCCTATTGTGTTCACAATAAGCTTGTCATATTAGTCAGATCCGGAATAGTATATGAAAGCCATTTAAAATATGTATACTATTGGTACACACCGGCTGCTCCCAAATAATTAATTACATCATGTTGCGACAACCTCCTACGTGGTACACAGACAAACAGTAGCACATGGGTATAATAAATTGGACAGTTTTAGGAAAGGTCTATAGCCTATGTACTCACGTTGGCTGTTATCGTTCTATTTCCACCGTTCTAATGGATTCCAGGTGTGTGTAAACATCTCTGAAGTTGCTCCATAGTTTCCTCTGAAGTGACGCAGTTAAAGTTAAAGCGATACTTCACTTTCACATAAAATAAACATTAAAAATATATATAAAAAAAAATGAAAGAAGTTATGGCAAAATAAAGGCCCCCTCACACATTAGTAGGACACTCTAATGCGTGAGGGGGCCATGAATTTTCCATTACTTTTTTCATTTATTTTTAATATATTTTTTAAATGTTTCCCCGGCCCGAAAGTGAAGTATCCCTTTAACTTACATCCATATTGTCCCCGTTATCTTTCATCATCCACCTTTGTTCAGTAATCCCGAACAGAGCTAAACTTTAAGTTTACATCAATCAAAGCCTCTCAAACCCAGACACATTGCTGCGATGCGTATGTGCGTCGCCTATACCCAAAATAACAGACATCCAAGCTATCAACGGCGCTGCGTCATGTCTGTCGACAGCTTACAGATCTGTTATTTTGGACAGCATGCAATGAGGCGCGCGCGCCAGGGAGAAGCCTAACACTAAACCAAAAATATTACATTACGTGGTAAACAACATACTAGACATGTAACTTGCTTGGAGCTTTTAATGCAGTGGTTCTCAACCTGTGGGTCGAGACCACAATGGAGCACCCAACGCCTGGCGAGCTTGTAGATCTGCTATTTTCACAATATTTATCTGTGGAACCGAGTCAAACAAAATGGGGGGGTCCCCAGTTCAAATATGGTTATTTTGGGGGGTCATGAACGTAGCGTTTACGCGGGGAATATAATAATAATATAGGCTAATATATATAATATAGGCTATAATATAATATTCAACCGCAGCATGGGTTTAATGAGACAGCAGCCAAAATGAAAATCACACTATGATCCGATCATCTTATAAAAAATGTAAGTGCTTAAGATTTTAGCCCAAACCCAACGGGACCCGACCCGGCCCGTCGGCACCGGCGGCACCGGGTCTACGTTTTTTTTACATCCAAATAAATTCACATATTAATTAATTTGTAGCGTAGGCTATTGTGTTCACAATAAGCAACTTGTCATATTAGTCAGATCCCCAAGAGTATATGAAAGCCATTTAAAATAGTTATATATTCTTGCACAGCTGATGCCAAATAATTAATCAACAGGGCAGCTCAACGCAATATAGGTCAAATCACTCAGCTGTCTTGTCATGACGCAGCAGAAGATCGAGCCCCCTTTAAAGTTTAAACCATAACATGACATCTTCACTATTGAGCTTTCTTCATGTCTTTTTCACCTCAAAGTAAATGTTGGATTATTTCTTCAGATGAGACCACAGGCAGCGGGCCGGGCAGTAGCCTAGAAGGTAACATTGGATGTGATTTCTCATTGCAAAAATGATTACGGTTATTCTATGAAACATATACCATAATCATTTTTAAAATGGTTATGGGGCAGTGTATATATTTATATTAGTAGGGGGTACTAAGCACAAAAAATGGCCAAATCGTTACGCGGCGGATAAAAGCATGAAATTTGATACAGATGTCCCTTGGGTCATCCTAAAACATCCTAGAAGGGGTGCCCAAAAAAATCTTAAACAGGAAGTGACTTATGGACAAAATTCAAAATGGCCACCTAAACTGTTGACCGTTGACTCAAAAGACACCAAAAGAATCTCCAAAAAG
Organism: Gymnoscopelus braueri; assembly: GCF_963280865.1. Classification (NCBI taxonomy): domain Eukaryota; kingdom Metazoa; phylum Chordata; class Actinopteri; order Myctophiformes; family Myctophidae; genus Gymnoscopelus; species Gymnoscopelus braueri. The sequence goes on from NC_137611.1 coordinate 3,445,214, forward strand.
CATAAAATTTGGCACATATGTCCCTTGGGTCATCCTAAGACATCCTAGAAGGGGTGCCCAAAGGAATCTGAAACAGGAAGTGAGTTATTGACTAAATTGAAAATGGCCGCCTAGTGTTGTCGATTGACTCAAAAGACAACTAAAGAATCTCATAAAAGCATACAATTTGGCACACATGTCTTTTTGGTCATCCTAAGACATCCTAGAAGGGGTGCCCAAAGAAATCTTAAGCAGGAACTGAGTTATTGACAAAATTGAAAATGGCCGCCTACAGTGTTGTCGATTGACTCAAAAGACAACTAAAGAATCTCATAATGGCATACATGTCCCTTGGGTCATCCTAAGACATCCTAGAAGGGGTGCCTGAAATTATCTGAAACAGGAAGTGAGTTATTGACTAAATTGAAAATGGCTGTGTACAGTCTTGACAGATGATGCAAAAGACACTCATAAAAAATAATCTCATAAAAGCATGAAATTTGGTACAAATGTCCCTTGGGTGATCTGAATGCATCCTAAGGGGTGCCAAAAAAAGTTTGAATAGTCTCTCAATGGAAAACACTCCTCCCACACGGGCTGCACTGCTACAATATTCAAATCGAGCAGCCAATCTAGCATTTGGTCCAGAAGCCTGAAAGCTATGCAATCTCTACCATCTCCTGACAAATAAATTAAAGTCGCTGATTCGTGGACACCTTTATGGACACTCTTGCCAGAGGCTGCTTAAGTTTGTAGAGAACTCAAGTGTGGCTGCAAAGCTGAGCCCTTCTGTTCGAGAAAGTGTAGATGCCGGGATGCTGGGTTACCTTGCAGAGCATTATGCCAATGTGCTGGTAATTGCGAAATGGCACACATGAATACATGTAGTTACTAAACACTAATCACAAAAAAACAGTAATGATCAAGAAGAAAATACATGAGAAGATAGAGTGTAAAACAAGCAAGAAGATGTAGAGTGCAAAATAAATAAGATGCAGAGAGTAAAATAAGAATATGCAGAGTAAGATAAGATGCAGAGTAAAATAAATGAGAATATGCAGAGAGTTAGATAAATAAAGAAGATTCAAAGAGTACAATAAAACAATTATGCAGAAAGTAAAATAAATAAGTGATGTAGAAATGAAAAAAAAGGTAGACTACAAAATACGGCAAGTTATGCACTGCATAACCTGTCGTATTGAGTCTGCATAATATGCAGACTGCCATGGTCAACTGTTTAAACAGCCATTTAGAATTTCTTCAACATGGTCCCTTCCTAAAAAGTTTAATAAACAAGCAAACAAATAAATAACCCCTTCTAGGATATATTAAGAAGCACTCAATGTACGTACCAAATTATACACTTTTATGACGTCCCCTTATGTTTTCTTTTGTGTCAACTGCTTTTAGGCGGTCACTTCCTGTTTAAAACCTTTTTGGGCACCCCTTGTAGGATGCGTTCAGATCACCCAAGGGACATTTGTACCACATTTCATGCTTTTATGAGATTCTGTAGGTATCTTGCATCATCTTTCAACACTGTAGGCGGCCATTTTCAATTTAGTCAATAACTCACTTCCTGTTTCAGATTATTTTTGGCACCCCTTCTAGGATGTGTTAGGATGACCCAAGGGACATATGTGCCAAATTGTATACTTTTTGGAGATTCTAGAGGCTTTTTGAGTCAATCGCCAACACTGTAGGCGGCCATTTTCAATTTAGTCAATAACTCACTTCCTGTTGAAGACTTTTTTGGGCACCCCTTCTAGGATGTCTTAGGATGACCCAAGGGACATGTGTGACACATTTTATACTTTTTGGAGATTCTTTAGTTGTCTTTTGAGTCAATCGACAACACTAGGCGGCCATTTTCAATTTGGTCAATAACTCACTTCCTGTTTCAGATTTTTTTGGGCTCCCCTTCTAGGATGTCTTAGGATGACCCAAAGGACATGTGTGCCACATTTTATGCTTTTTGGAGATTATTTTGGTGTCTTTTGAGTCAACGGTCAACAGTTTAGGTGGCCATTTTGGATTTTGTCCATAACTCACTTCCTGTTTAAGATTTTTTTGGGCACCCCTTCTAGGATGTTTTAGGATGACCCAAGGGACATCTGTATCAAATGTCATGCTTTTATCCGCCGCGTAACGATTTTTCACTTAGTACCCCCTACTATATAGCCCTATTTGCTCCAAGCTGTTTTTTAAATAAAATATAGACTGTTGGAAGAGTTAACGAATTACCAAGATTTAATGAGAAATAAGGCTTCATTAGAAAAATGACTGACGGGCTGGGCTGGGTCTAATTTGTCAATTATTAGTCGAGCCGGGCTGAAATATTTAGGGGATATGAAAGCTCTAGTTAGTAGTTTGAAGTGCTCATGTGGCCTTATAGTTGCTTCTTTTTGTTTTCATAGACCTGCGGACTGCGGTTGCTTATTTCTCGCCAAGGCTGGCAACACGGCTCATGGTCCAACGCACAAAGCCATTGTAGTGTCTGTGTGCACTTGACGGGTGATTTTATAAACCAGCGGGTGCTTTTAGAATCCACTATCCCCCCTCCCCAAGCCGTACCCATGTGTGGGTTGAGAATTTCAATGTGGGGGATATAGCAACAACACGCCCACGGGCACACCTCCATGCGCAAATAACGGCGTCGGCATAATGGTGACGGGTAGAGCAGGTGCTAGAATAACCTATTGGGGCGGCGCAGGTCCATTATCCCGATTTAACGGGGATTTTTTTGCCACAGAATGGGGCCCTGAGAGTGTACAAATGGAACCAAATGGACCCGTTCAGTTCCATTTGCACACTCTCAGAGTTAAATGAACACTAATGCTGATGATACAGTGTAGATTGGGGACCCTAAAGAAATCAAAATGGTTGAGTCCCTGCCATATATTTTCAAATGGGGGTCCGTGGGCTAATATGTGTCAATTTGGGGGTCCTTGACGCGAAAAGGGTTGAAAACCACTCCTGTATGGTATTTGATGTTCACCATAACAGTATGTGTCAGGAATCTAGTGATGTGCATATAGATACTTGTATCGATATATCGATCGATTGTCTGAATATCGTTTGGTATCGATATTTAAAACAAAATATTGATATTTTTTTATATACTTTCGTTTCCGGTTTACGACCATTTCCAGTTCCATTTCCAGTACTTCCGTTTCCGGTGTACGACCATTTCCGGTTCTGTTTCCGGTTTGGTTCTGTTTCCGGTATCGGTATCGGTATCGGAAAATCGGCCCCAAAAATATCGGTATCGAATTGAAGAAATGTGGTATCGGCACAAAACTACAGGAATCCTCTCTAGACCTGCCCCTTGTGTTCGTCCTTGCATTCCTAAGAATCAGTCATTAGCCCATCCTTCGCTAATTGTCTACTCTGCTACTCACCTGCTGTCTGTTTCTCTAATTAGTTTGAGGGTATATATATTTCAGTGAGCTTCAACATCATCATGTGTTAGTTTGCTTTAGTAATGCCCGTCTTCTGTTCCAGCCTGAACCACCGCCCTTTTTACCCGTTTTGCTCCTGGACTGAGAAGTTGACGGCCTGTTTTTAGATTAGATTAGATTAGATTAGATGTCTTTATTATCCACAAGGGAAATTTGTTTTGCTCAGGTCAATGCATACATTCAGCAAGACAATACATACATAAACACCACAATTAAAACACCTAGCAAAGTACTTCAATTCTATAAAAGATACAAACATTCTAAAAATGTAAAAGAGACTTTAAAAGAAAGCGATGTCCTCTCCACACGTGTGGAACACCCAGCATGTGTTTGTATGTTTCATGTGTGTGTGCATGTATTCAAGTCCATGGAGCGATTAGCAGACTTTGGATTTAGTCTTTTGCCTTGCCCCCTTGCCTGCCTTGTTTTGCTATTTTGATGACGTACCTCTGGTACTTGTGTTCTGTTTTATGGGAAATTAAGTAAAGACTGAGTTAACTTCATTCTGCCTCTTGCCTGCTTTTTCCTGCATTTGAGTCCTTCTGAATACTATGACAATGTGAGCTCATAGCACGGCACGAGTGCTATGAGCTTGTAGATCTGCTATTTTTTTTGTTATTGTGAACATTTGTGCACATCTTTGAATATATTATATATATGTTTTAAAGCGAACATTTTTAACTCAAATGTTTGTGTCTGGATGGGTCCCTGGCAGTGGTGGAAAAAGTACTCAAATTCTTTACTTAAGTAAAAGTACCAATACTGCAATATAAAAAATACTCTGTTACAAGTAAAAGTCCAGAATTAAAAATGTACTTGAGTAAAAGTACAAAAGTATTGGCATCGAAATGTACTTAAAGTACCAAAAGTAAAAGTACTAAATATTTGAAAATAGCCGATCTATAAGCTCACAACGCGTCGCGATGCGACGCGTTGTGAGCTTGTAGATCTGCTATTTTCAAATAGCCTATGTATAAAATAGGGCTAAAGTGGTTAATGTATGTTTCATTATATCATAGTTTATATCTGAAAAGTAACTAGTAACTAAAGTTTTCAAATAATTGTAGTGGAGTAAAAGTACAATATTTGCCTCTGATATGTAGTGGAGTAGAAGTAAAAATATTGGAAATTGGAAATACTCAAGTAAAGTACAAATACCTCAACATTGTACTTAAGTACAGTACTTAAGTAAATGTACTTAGTTACTTTCCACCACTGGTCCCTGGAACAACATATTTTGAGATGGGGGTCCGTGGCCAAATTCATATCATTTTGGGGGTCCTTGACATGAAAAAGTAACATATTTAAAAAAAAAAAAAAGGATTTAGAAGACATTTGTAGAATCCCCAGAAGCAAAGATTTGAGTTACAAATGTTTGCTTTAAATCACATGTATTCAAAGATTTGCACAAATGGTCATGATTAAAACACAATAAATAGCAGATCTACAAGCTCATATAGTGCGGCACTATATCTGCTATTTTTGAATAACCAAAGTTTCCCGGTCTTAATGGATTAATAATTTGGCCCCCACTCCTTTAGGGGTCTTTTCAGTTTGGACACCGGTCTGTTCTTTGTTTTTTACTGAGAACAGTATTATAGTTGTTTAATGTCATTCCTTGTTTCATTGGTTCCTTCCAGTGTGTATTTTGTCGACTAAAACTATGACGGAAAATGTTGGTCGACTACCTTTTTTTCACTGACGAAAACTATATAAAAACTAAATAAAAACTAAGCTATGATGATTAAAACTAAGACTAAATATATTGACAATTTCGTCACAAATAAAAACTAGAACTAGAACTAGTGGAGAAGAGATCCAGTAGTACTAAAAGACAACTAATTTAATGTTTGATTGTGCTCTGAAAATAGCAGATCTACAAGCTTGCAACACGTCACGCTGTGACACGGTGTGAGCTTGTAGATCTGCTATTTTCAGCATGCAACCAAGTGTAAAATCAGCCATTAACACATTCCATGCCAGACGTTAATCTCATAATGTACTCACTAGTGCCAACGTGTTATTGTTGTTTTTTTAGTTTTTTTCACGTCGCCACAGACCTTGTTAAAATCCTTAAGATTGAGCTGTGCACTGTCTGTATACATCGGCGACATCTCACTGAATCTACCAGTGAAAACCACGTGTCAAACGGAGCTCCATGGTTGTAGTTAGAGCGGTTTACGTTTAAACAGTGATATGCGAGGAGAAAAAACTACAAGGAGAGAATTGAGTTTCAGTTTCGTCATTAGAACGAGGGCCGACACGATCGGCAAAACCGGATCCCAAATAATTCTGTTTCCGGTGTTCAAACCGGAACCGGAAATGGATCAAAACAATCCGAAAGTGCACCTGGGGTGAAATCAACGCAAACCGGCGGTTCGCGTAGATTTACGCGATTGGCAGGCTGCGGCTTTAAATAGGTTCGCGTAGATCTACGCGATTGGCATTCAATGTGTGAAGACGCCATCAAGGCACCACCAAATATATATTTTAGTCGACTAAATCAACTGTAGTTTTAGTCGACTAAAATCTTATGACATTTAGTCGACTAAAACTAGACAAAAACTAAAACATTTCAGATGACTAAAATATGACTAAAACTAAATGGAATTTTATTCAAAAGACTATGACTAAAACTAAATCGAAATTTGCGGTCGAAAATCAACACTGATTATAACAGTTGGTTAATGTCATTCCTTTGTTTCATCGGTTCCTTCTTCTTGTCCTCCATGTTCAGGTTCACCTACACCCTGGGTGAAGGCATGTGGTAGCCCCTTTCGGGACCCTGTTTACCTTTTTTATATTTGGGAAGGCGGTATCCAGGGTCCCTTGTCGCTCAAAACACTCTCTCTCGTACTGGCAGCTACCACTGTCTGGTCTCGGGCTAATAGCTCGTCGCTTAGAAGTTGCAGAGATTTCTCAAAGGTACCAACAAGAGCAATATTAACGCGCCAGAAAGCTGCATTAATCCGCGCGGATCGGCGATGCCGTTTAACATTTTTTATAATTTAGTAAAACTTAAGCTCCTCTCTCACACTCTGCTCCACTGCCCATGTCCCGCCTCCCCGCGTTGTGATTGTCATGCAAGCATGTAGGAGCTCGCCAATCAGAGGCAGTAACGTAGGACCATAGAGTTATGCGTAGGACGCGCAGCTTGTCAGTCACCGCGGGGAGGCGGTGACTGACAAGCTGCAGCATGTGGCTGCCTTTGTTTCATTGGTTCTTCTTCTTGTCCTCCATGTTCAGGTTCACCTACACCCTGGGTGAAGGCCTGTGGCTGCCTTTGTTTCATCGGTTCCTTCTTCTTGTCCTCCATTTTCAGGTTCACCTACACCCTGGGTGAAGGCATGTGGCTGCCGCTGAGCAAGAGCTTCGTCATCCCGCCCGCCGAGCTGGCCATCAACCCCTCGGCCAAGTGCAAGACGGACATGACGGTCATGGAGGACGCGGTGGATGTACGGTGAGTCATGACTGACGACACCTCACAATATTACCTTTTTTCTTGGATATTACTTTTCTGGGGGGGGGGGGGGGGTGGGGGGGGCGAGGATAGTAACTCTAGAACTATAGTCATTCAGGGAGGCTTCATAAGGTTGTGAAGCTGAAGGTATGGGTCTTTATTATTTTTTGCTGACCGCTGCAGCAAACGGAAAAAGGGAACGGAAAAAAAGAATTAAATCTTGTGAGTTCTGCAATAAAGTTTAACCCATTAAGACCGGGAAAGCATCTGTGTGTCATTTTAAGGTTTCTTTGGCTATTCAAAAATAGCATATATACAAGCTCATAGCGCGGCACCAAGTGCCGCGCTATGAGCTTGTAGATCTGCTATTTTTGAAGAATTGTGAAAGGTTGTGCAAATATTTGAGTACATATATATTTTTGCAACTCAAATCTTTGCTTCTAGGTGTCCCTGGAACAACATATTTTACAAATGTTCGCTTTAAAAAAAAACATATATTCAAAGATTTGCACACATTTTCACGATTTTTAAAAAAAAATAGCAGATCTGCAAGCTCATAGCGCGGCACTCCGGTGCCGTGCTATGAGCTTGTAGATCTGCTATTTTTGAATAGCCAAATAAATAAAAAAATGACACAGAGATGCTTTCCCGGGTCTTAATGCGTTAAAGAGTTTCTTGTAACTTCTTCTTCAGCTTTGAAGTATTGCTGAGAGATGTTTAACACCGCTCTGTTGTGTGTGACCTTTTTATCCTCAAAGCATTGACAAGATTAAAAAACATACAGTATACTTTATTATGATAAAAAAAAACAGATACAACTTGGGCTCAACAACAAAACGCTCGGCTGCTCCTTTTTACAGTATGTGTTGACACCATCATTACTGCTGACACTTTGAACCCTTACTATATGGTTTATTCTCATTTATCTCTCCTTTATATAACGGCCGCTGTAGAAAAAAGTCTTAACTGCTCGGCGGCGAGGTTGATGTCAGACACCCAGAGGTCATGATTCACACAGAAATGAAACTCTCTGAGGGCCAACACCTAATCAATAAGGAGACGGAACAAAGGAGAGAGGAGGGGGAGAGAGAGAGAGAGAGAGAGAGAGAGAGGGGGGGGGGATAAGGAGAAATGAAATAAATAGTTAGTAATGCAATGCCATAAAAGTGTTTGAATTGAATTGTTAAATGGTTCATAAATCCTCCAAAGGAAATCTGAAATATGCTCTGTGTGTAATGATTACCTTTAGAGAGAGAGAGAGAGAGAGAGAGAGAGAGAGAGAGAGAGAGAGAGAGAGAGAGAGAGAGAGAGAGAGAGAGAGAGAGAGAGAGAGAGAGAGAGAGAGGAGAGAGAGAGGAGAGAGAGAGAGAGAGAGAGAGAGAGAGAGAGAGAGAGAGAGAGAAGAGAGAGAGAGAGAGAGAGAGAGAGAGGAGAGAGAGAGAGAGAGAGAGAGAGAGACGGACGGAGAAAGAGAGAGACGGAGAAAGAGAGAGAGACAGATGAGAGAGAGAGCATGAGAGAGAACACAGACTCTGGATGGCACAATGCTACATTATTCAATTGGATTGAGCGCAGTTCCACAACACAATCTAGTACATACTATGGAGTCCTATCATATCCTCCGGCAGGGGGGAGGGTCAAGGGTTAATTATTGCCAGCACAGTTTATATATTTATATTTAGAATGGATTTTTTAGAACGGCTGAAGAGTTATTTTCTGGACGAGGTTCTTTCACTCTGCCCGTTTGGGCACCTCTCTACTACGGAACGATGCAAGTAGGGAATGCATGCCCCACCCTGTTAAAGACGGGGTGCCGCGATTTTTTTTTCTCCCCCTAAAACATAATCATCAGGTATTATGGTTATACTAGGAGGAAGATTTGTTTCAAAAAAGTGTACAGAAATAGTTAAAATTATGTTTTTATGTGGACACGCCTCCAGTTCATTAAGTATACCTGATTCTCACCTTAGCACCTCCTCCACCACCTTAGCACCACCCACCTGTCCTAGTCCCCTCCTCCTCCTCATGCCCACACCTGTTGTGTTATGATAATGAGGGGGAGGGTATATTTTTACTGTGTCATTAAAGCGCTGTTTTTCCATTGGCACGTTTGACCCTCAAGGTTTTCAGCCTCCAGGAAGAAACTCAAAATAGTCAGAGAAGACATAAAACACCATAAAAACACCACCAGGGGGCTTAATGAAGTTCTATCAACCTCATAGACACATGAAAAAACAGAAAAAGTGCAAAACCATGGCACCACCTCTTTAAGTAAATGTAGTTACTTTACCCCAGTGATATCCTGTGTTGCATGCGCACCGACAATTGTCACATCTACAAGCTGAGCTTGTAGATCAGCTATGTTCTGGTGTGTTTGTGATATCGGCCCAACCCAACAAAAGCATAAATCCAGCTTCGAGGTGCATAAAGATGGGGGAGTGTCCTTGAATAAAAATAATGTAGTTCTCCCACAGGGCATTGCACACCACAGAACTAACTACTCCTCATTTACCAGCATGGGATATTAACCCATTAAAACCGGGAACGCATCTGTTCATAGCGCGGGCAAGCTCATAGCGCGGCACCGAGTGCCACGCTATGAGCTTGTATATCTGCTTTTTTGGAAAAATCGTGAAAATGTGTGCAAAGCTTTGAATATAAATTATATATATATATATATTATTATTTTTTTAAGGGAACATTTGTAACTCAAATCTTTGCTTCTGGGGGGTCCATGGAACGACATATTTTGAGATGGGGGTCCGCGGCCAAATACATATAATTGTGGGGGTCCTTGACATGGAAAAAATAACCACTGATATTATAGCAACATATTTTTTTTCAAAAAATACATTTGTAGAATCTCCAGAAGCAAAGATTTTTTGTTAAAAATGTTTGCACAAATGTTCAAATTTTTTCAAAAAATAGCAGATCTACAAGCTCTTAGCGCGGTATATAGCTTATATAGAGCTTGTATATCTGCTATTTTTGAATAGTCAAAGTATAAAATCATGGTTAAAGTCGTTACACAGATGTGTTCTCGGTCTTAAAGGGTTAATTCTTAGAGACACATATTTATTTGAAACTAAGGGAGGGGGGGGGGGGGGTGTGTTGAGGAACGTGTGTTGCATAGTGTCCAGACCGCCAGCGTTATGAGTGTTTTTTTATATAAATGAAGCAGGCTTGACAGTGCAATATAGAGGCATGTAAGGTCGATCGATATTTGACCTTTACCGTATTCCAAGGGTCAATATTGAGTGTAGCAGTTAAACCGCCTGACTTTTATCAGCCTGGGGGTGTACAGCTAGATGTACAACCAGTGGTGGAACAAGTACTCTAATGTTTTACTTAAAGGCAGTGGTGAGTGATTTTCTTTGGTTAAAATCAGTGGTGGAAAGTAACTAAGTACATGTACTCAAGTACTGTACTTAAGTAACATTTTGAGGTATTTGTACTTTACTTGAGTATTTCCAATTTTCTGTACTTTTACTTCTACTCCACTACATCTCAGAGGCAAATATTGTACTTTTATTCCACTACAATTATTTGAAAACTTTAGTTACTAGTTACTTTGCAGATATAAATTATTATATTATAAAACATACATTAACCACTTTAGCCCTATATTTTATAAATAGGCTATTTGAAAATAGCAGATCTACAAGCTCACGCGTTGTGAGCTTGTAGATCGGCTATTTTCAAATATTTAGTACTTTTACTTTTGGTACTTTAAGTACATTATGATACCAATACTTTTGTACTTTTACTCAAGTACATTTTTAATTTTGGATTTTTACTTGTAACAGAGTATTTTTATATTGCAGTATTGGTACTTTTACTTAAGTAAAGAATTTTAGTACTTTTTCCACCACTGGTTAAAATAAGTGTTAACACATTGAGTGCCACAAACGGTCCGGATCGTTTTTGAGAAGCTATGCGTTATGTGCCATAAACGGTCCGGACCATCCAAGGAGTCATCCAAGGAGTCTCTAAGGAGGAGAGGCCGGATGTGGATCCATGTCAAAAATGCTTCCGGTCGTCCGCTCCAATGTTAACTCCTTGACTAAAAGCTTAATATCTCCTATTTCATTTTAACGTGGTGGAAGTGAGACGTTTTCGATCGGCGATCACTCTCCAATGGAGGATCGCGTTCGAAATATTGTTCCAGCCCGTTAGTCGGGACCCTCCGCCGTCTCGCACGCACGCTTTGTTTACATGCACGTCCGCGTCGGGGCTTCTACAGCACGAAACATATCAGCGTAAGTGGATGGAAGATATGCTGCATTAGATGTACCCTATTTTAATAAACCTCTGGCACACAATGTGTTAAATAGCTCTATATTCTGATAGTAGTCATTGCTATAGAGTGTTTGTTCAGTAACAGGAGTCTCCAAGTCCGGAATTCAGAATGTATTTGAGTAAAAGTACACACGTGTTGGTATCAAAATGTACTTAAAGTACCAAAAGTAGAAAGTACTCAGTATGCAGAATGTCCCATTTCACACGTTATCAAAAGTATAAAATGTATACAAAATATTTTGAAGAGGGCAGATCTGTAAGCTCACAATGCGTCGCATTGTGAGCTTGTAGATCTGCTATTTTCAAATGGCCGAAATGTATATAGGGGCTGATGTGGTTAATGTATGTTTTGTAATAATAATCACAATCTACAAAGTAACTAGTAACTAAAAGTCTTCAAACACTTGCAGTGGAGTAAAAGTACAACATTTTCCTCTGAGATATAGTGGAGTAGAAGTAAAAGTACTGAAAAAGTAAAATACTCCAGTAAAGTAAAAAAATCCTCAAAATTGTACTTAAAGGTAGGGTAAGTGATTTTCTTTGGTTAAAATAAGTGTTAAATAGCTCTATATACTGATAGTACACATTGCTATAGAGTGTTTGTTCAGTAAAAGGAGTCTCCTTGTCTCTCCAGCTCTTTATAAAACAGAAAATGCATTTTCGTTTCAGTTTCAGTTTCATTTCCAATTTTATCCAATCAGGATAGAGAACTCAATCAGGATATAGATTAAACAAGTGAAATTGTAAGTGATGACACTAAGAAGTGAGCATGCAAAATTGGAACTGGAACACTATAAAAAATTAAGCTTAAAAATTGGTACTTTCTCCTGATTGGCTGAGATTTTGACACCTACCGGAAAGTGTATTTTCTGTTTATTAAAGAGCTGGAGAGACAGGGAGACATCTGTTACTGAACAAACACTCTATAGCAATGATTACTATCAGAATATAGTGCTTTAACCTTTAAAAAAAATACTTTTTGTTTTAACCAAAAAATATCACTTACTCTACCTTTAAGTACAGTACTTGAGTAAATGCACTTAGTTACTTTACACCACTGGCTTCCATAGTATGAATTCCTATTGCCACTGATCTGTTCTACACAGAGCTCTCTCAGATAATATGAGGCCCCTCAATCAGAACACCATGGGGCCCTTATTCCTCAGCTTAGTTGATGACGCTGTTAATCCTCTCTAAGTGGCCCTTCACAAATTGGGGATTGTGTTACCTTGGCCCAGAGGCAGTGTGGACATGGAGAACTCTTTCACTTCATAAAGATGACAGATTTCCAGTCCACGATCAAACACTATAGGTCTCATTAGTTAAACCGACATGCAAGGCCATTTTGTTCATTTAATAACTGCATAGTAATAGAAAGGACATTTATCTACAGACTAATGAGTGGTGAGTTTTCAAAAGACATTTTTGCATGTGGCTTTCCTTCTTATATCATTTAGATCTGTCAGTGAATAATTTGTAGCATTTGCTATAAAAACAAATAGCAGATCTACAAGCTCATAGCGCTGCACAGAGTGGCACACTATGAGCTTGCTTAGATCTGCTATATTTTGAAAAAAATCGTGAAAATTGTTGCACATCTTTGAATACATATATATTTTCTAAAGCGAACATCTGTAACTCAAACCTTTGCAACATGTTTTGAGATGGGGGGGTGGGGGGGGGGGGGTTCCCATCTGCGTCACAAGGTCCCCCAAAATGATATGTATTTGGCCGCCGACCCCCATCAAAATACGTTGTTCCAGGGACCCCCCCCCAGAAGCAAAGACTTCAGTCAAACATGTAAAAATAAATAAATAAAATACATACATACATACATATATTCAAAGATTTGCACAAATGCTCAAGATTTTTCCAAAAAAAATCGCAGATCTACAAGCTCATAGTGCGGCACTCTGTGCCGCGCTATGAAGCTTGTAGATCTGCTATTTTTTTTATTGCCCAAAGTATAAGATAATAGTTAAAGTGGTTAAAATCTAAAATGACACAGATGCGTTCCTAGTCTTAATGGATTAAGGTTGCAGACAGTATTATGTTAGTATGCTGTTCACTCAGTGGTCTCCACATCCAGGAAACAGACACGGATAACAGGAGAACCCCCCAAAGTATCAGCGGTCTTTACTGTAATGTCATTTCAGAAAATGGTCCAACGATAAAAGGATAAGTGCTATACGGTGCTGCTCTGTCATTAAAATTAATTGTAATTAAAGTGGAGCGTAGAGGCTCCATCATCATCATCATCATCATCATCATGGGCTCGATTCTAAAGCAAAATGTCACATGCTTCATTATGTGAATTTCATGGTTTTCCCTCGCCAGCTCAACAAGTGGTTTAGATGTAAGGGGGAAAGGTTAATTGGGATCAGGTTAGCGCTGTTCTAATACCCTCCCCCCCAACATCAGTCCCCCCCCCCCCCCCCCCCCCCCCCCGTGTGTCCTCACCTCAAATGCACTTATTACTTTACCACCTTTAACTCATTAAGACCGGGAACGCATCTCTGTCATTTTAGATTTGAGCTATAACCATTCTTTTATACTTTGGGCTATTCAAAAATAGCAGATCTACAAGCTCGTAGCGCGGCTCGCCGCGCTACGAGCCGCGCTACGAGCTTGTAAATCTGCTATTTATTTATTTGTTATCGTGAAAATTGTTGCAAATCTTTTAATATGTATATATTTTTCTAAAGCGAACATTTGTAACTCAAATCTTTGCAACATGTTTTGAGATGGGGGGTGGGGGGGGGGGGTCCCCATCTGCGTCACAAGGTCCCCCAAAATGTGATATGCCGCGCTACGAGCTTGTTATCAAACGTTTTCCATGTCAAGGACGGACCCTCAAAATTATATGTATTTGGCCGCGGACCCCCATCTCAAAATATGTTGTTCCAGGGACCCCCAGAAGCAAAGATTTTAGTTACAATGTTCACAAAAAAAAAAAAAAAAAAATATATATATATATATATATATATATATATATATATATATATATATATATATATATATATATATATTCAAAGATTTGCACAAATGTTCACGATAAACAAAAAAAAATACAGATCTACAAGCGCGTAGCGCGGCACTCATTGCTGTGCTATGAGCTTGTAGATCTGCTATTTCTGAATAGCCAAAGTATAAAATGATGCTTTTTTTGCTCAAATCAAAAAAATTACACAGATGTGTTCCCGGTCTTAACACATTGGGTGCCAGCATTTTTTCATAACAACTTACGTTGGGTGCCAGCATTCTCCCCATTGACTGCGCTTTGCTGTTTAAGGCTCTAGACTGCACGAGGAGCAAATCCATGTAAAAAAAAACATCCATTCATGTTGCGCGATGACCCTGGCTACAGCCTGGAACGATAACATTTCACTCGCGAGTTACAATGGGGGGGGATCGCGCATCGCGCATGACCGGTTTTCCCCACCGGAAACAGATTCGGAGATATAGGTGTTTTAAAGAAGGAAATAGACAGGAAGTGGATGGGAGCCATGTTTTTGTTTCCGGTGATCTATCTGGCCTATCCTTCTCAAGATCACAATGGGTACTCCCAGAGCTGCTCTAGCCCCGCCCGTGTGGAGAAAAACGAAAAAAACAAAAAGACATATTTCACGGTCTGGACCGTGTTCGGCACCGGACCGCTACTCTGCGCAAACACGGTTCAGACCGTGTTTGGCACCCGATGTGTTAATGGGTTAATAATAGAATATATTAATTATGACTGAGGACATTTATCATACGGTTTTGAATATTCATTCGTAGTAACAGGTGGTTCCATAGCTACTTACTTAGCTGACCATGATGGATTTTCAATTTACTGCAGCAGGAACATTTAATATGATGAATACAAACATCCACTTCATTGCACTTCATTGTAATTAAACATGCTTTATTGCAATATAGTAAAGGTCTTATGACATTCATTATTTATTTATTTTTTTTGGGGGGGGGGTTTATGACCTCAATTACACCCCACAAATCTGAACTTTGAACATTCAGTGGATTTTCTGTTGTCTGGGGTTTTCTGAATAATTAGGCTAACACAAGTTCCTGCCTGGATTGGATTTTTCAGTTAAAACATTTGAATACACGTTTGAAGGACCATGGTAAAAACTGTTAATGTGTGAATGTCATGAAACCTTTAAATGAATTACCAAAACATACCTATACAACATGGACACTTTGAATCCTATAGGTATACTTCGCTGACCAGGGTTGCCCAGGGGTCTATACTATACTCATTTTTACCCAATGTTTTGATCATGCTCTAATTTAAATTTGGGACATATATTTCACAATAATAACATATGTACATGTTCTAGACATTGTAATGTTCACCAAAACAAATATTACAGGCATATTACTTAATTTTTTGTGAGGAATATCTTCCAGAGAAAAAAGAGATGCTGTTCCAACAGAGATTTTTCAAGTTGTGATGATTCCCCGCTCTGTGGAGGGTATTTATATGCAAATATCCTGGCCAATGGCATTGTAAGACTAAACAATAGGACCCAATGAGGATTTAGAGGTGAAAAAATTACTGATTATTTTTTTTAAAAACATCTTTCTTTATAAAATATAATTGTTTCCAATAGGCATCACTGGGTCTTAGAGGGTTAACATGTGAAGATTCTTGTGTCTAGCAGGCAACATAGTTCAAAGACACTCTATATTCTGTGATATAAAGGTAAATAATAGATATGAATGTAAATATTGCTCAAAGGACATTTTTATGCTATAATCAGCCCCCCCGCCATCGCAGCTGTTTCATTACCGTGGCTTCACTGGCTTGGAAGTTAATTATAGAACAGAGCCACGTTCTTCAGTAGCAAAAGACATTGAAGGTCACAGGTCAATGTCACTGATGAACTGGAGGAACATCTCACAACCAACGCTAGAACTCCTCGTTCAGTACAAAGCGTGCCAGACGTTCCTCTTCCATTAATCCATTAAGACCGTGAACCTATCTGTGTCATTTTTAGATTTCTTTGGCTATTTTTTGTTGTTTTTTAAGCGTGAACATTTGGGGAAATCTTTGAATATATTGTATATATTTTTTATTTATTTATTAAAGCGAACATCTCTGTGGTTCTCAAACCTTTTCATGTCAAGGACCCCCAAAATGATTGGCCACAGACCCCCATCTCAAAATATTTTGTTGCAGGGACCCCCCAGAGGTAAATATATGAGTTAAAAGTGTGTGTGTGTGTGTGTGAAAATGTGTATTCAAAGATTTGCACACATTTTCACAATTGTTTCCCCCAAAAAATATCAGATCTACAAACTCGGTGCCGCGCTATGAGCTTGTAAATCTGCTATTTTTGTATTGCCCAAAGTAATCTAAAACAACACAGTATGCATTCTCGGATTGAACGGCTTAATCAGTAACGGTTCTTTAGATTCATACGAGTTCATATACACACTAAATGCATCTGATGAACATGGAATAAGTACGGTTTGGCCACAGGGCCGGGGGGGGGGGGGGGACGTGAGGGATTGATGTAATATTAGATGTTGCGCTAATAGTGCTTTATGTTAACACAAGATGGAGAGATTCTGATGGATGACCCACGAAAGAGAAGAGGGGAAAGTGAAGAAAGAAAGAAAGAAAGAAAGAAATCACCATAAGCCTGAGATTAGTTGAGGACGACTATATGCTGGAGGAAACTTGAATACCATTAACAAAAGGGCAGAATTTCATTTGATTAATTTGTCTTTTACAGAAGTTGATTAATCTTCAGACATTTGGACTCCCCCCCCCCCCCCCCCCCTCCGGGAGACAGCGGCCGTATAGTTATTCTCTTTTCTCACTCTGGTGAACACGAGAGAATGAGAAATGACTTAACCCATTGAGACCAGGAACGCATCTGTGTCGTTTTTAAGATTTATTTGGGGTATTAAAAAATAGCATATTTACAAGCTCATGGTGCGGCACTCGGTGCCGCGCTATGAGCTTGTATATCTGCTATGTTTTGAATAGCCCAAAGAAATCCATAAACGACACAGATGCGTTCGCGGATTGAATGGGTTAACACAATGGAACTCTCTTACTCAGAACTCAAAGAGAGTAACAGAGACTCTTACGGATCGCCATTGATCCACATCCACCAACCCGGCATGTCAATTGAATCAGCCCTACGGCCACGGTACCTATGGCCACGTAAACCGGCGTGAAATCTGAAGATTACTGTCATGGACCTGGTGGAAGAGTGTTTTCAAATTGATTCACATGGATTAGCCGCCTCCCCCCCAAGACAAAATATGATTTTATTAACTCATTCGGTGCCAAGTAAATAAATTGTCAATAGTGCCAGTGATTTTTCGTCTTTCTTACCTTTTCAAGTAGTCAAATTGCAGAGTAAAGCCAGGGAGACGAGATATAGGCTTTTTTTTCTAAATCGACTAACTAGGAAGTGAATGGAAGAGGACATATTGGGATCACGTGATCTCCTGGATCTGTGTGTCTGCGCATGAAATGGTCACTCATGTGTCAGCGAACAGCGCCATCTAGTGGAAAAAACACTGACAATACCATAACACGTCAAAGGCGTCATTGCCACTGGATACGTTTTTTAAACTAATACAGTACATGAAACTATGGTCCATTATTTGAACTATTGGATTGTATTATAGTACCATATGCCATAGGATGTGTGAGGGTGTCTTCAGATTGTGTAGACTGTGTGAAGATCTGTTTTGTCCTCAAAGTTTGCAACAATACGTGAGCATTTCACCAACTCACTGCATAGGGTAAACGTGATATTATCAGAAAAATCATCACCATGTTTATTGTATGAATCAGTTCTAATTAACAATGTTGTGCAACCAAACTGAAGTCATGTATTATTTTCTGAATAAGTCCTCTGTCATAGATTGGAAAATGCTGCAGTCTGAAAAACAGAATATTGTGTCAGATCACTACTTTCACCAGCATTCAGCCTTCATTGTGACCAGTGATGGAAAAAGCATAAATTTTACTTAAGTAAAATGATCAATGCCCTATTGCAGAAATAGTCTGTTACAAGTAATAGTTTGGTATTACAAATGTAAAGCGACACGTTGTGAGCTTGTTGATCGGCTATTTTCAAGTGTTTTTGTAATAATCTAAATCTACAGTAACAAGTAAGTACAGTTTTCGAATAATTATAGTGGAGTAAATGTATGCCTTTGCGATGTATGGGGTAGAAGTACAATTTAAAATTTGAAGTACTCCAGTAAAGTAAAAAATACCAACAAAAAAAAGTACAAGTACTTTAGTAAATGTTCTTAGTTACTTTACACTGAAAACTGAATATATTGTGTCAGATCACTGTATACCACTCGGCTGAACTACTTTCACCACATTGAGGCAAAGCTCAGATTGCAATTAGAGCAACATCGTACACTGTTTCACTGTACAGCACCAATAACGTTTATATCACTGTTTCACTGTACAGCACCAATAACGTTTATATCACTGTTTCACTGTACAGCACCAATAACGTTTATTATAACGTTGCTTCTGAAAGTCCACTTCAAAAACTTAATCGAGATGGTCAGCAGCTGTGGAAAGTCCATCTTTCTGTCCGGCCCACTTCCCACGTTAGGACGCGGAGCTGGTAGTTTTAGCAGGATCCTCTATCTCCACACCTGGCTTCCCTCGTTCTGTGCTGCCCAAAAAATTAATTACATCGACAATTTTAACTTGTTTTGGAATCGCTCGCCCCTTTTCTCACGCGACGGTCTCCATCCTAGTCCTTTGGGGAGTCGTACGCTGGCTCAAAACATCCGGCACGCTGTACAGTACAGTTGTTTATTGAAGGTACAGCCTGAGCCTCCCTCACCTTCACTTCCTGGAAGGAAGTGACGGTTGATGTCACATCCCCCCTGCTGCTCTTCTTCTGTCCCTCCCCCGTCCACTGAGATTCACTGTGCCCCCTCTAGCACGATTACTGCCCCCGTGTGGAAGGAGCCCTTTTTTCCTAATCTCATTCCCAGCTATTGGTCCTCTCGCCCCTTTCCAGGTAACAGGGCAGCTGGTGGAGCAAATTTGGCAAACCTCCAACCGCTAAAGTATTGCAGCCTCTCATCAACCAAGCACACTCAGCCCACACCAGATAACCTAGTTAAATTTGCCCTATTAAATATAAACTCATTAAATAATAAACAATTCATTTTAAATGATAAAATAAAATCTCACCAACTTGATTTTCTTTTTCTGACAGAGACATGGATAAATGTTGGTGATCTCACCTTACTGGGTGATCTATGCCCCCCCCACTTCAGCTTTTTCAACTCCCCAAGGGCTAGTCGGGGAGGAGGTTTAGCCACAATTTTTAAGGATACTTTTAAATGCAGATGCCTTCCAGTGGAGGTATACTCAACTTTTGAAGTCCAACTCCTGAAAATCGATGTCACCATCCCCATCCTGTGTGCCTTGGTCTATCGGCCTCCAAAATCCAAAGGCAATTTTATAGAGGAATTTTCGGACCTACTATCTTTTATGGCATCCCGCTCTGATAGACTGTTGATTTTAGGTGACACAAATATCCATGTCTGTTGCCCCGAAAAACCCATGGTTAAAGAGTTTCTCCAGATTGTGGATTCTTTTAATCTCACACAGTCAGTTTCAGGTCCAACACACAAGTACGGCCACACTCTAGACCTTGTGCTCTCGGCTGGCCTTTCCATATCCGTCACTGATATAAACAGCACTGGCGTCTCTGATCACCTACTCATACATTTTGAAGCTATGCTGTCCTGCACTACCTCTGCTCCCCCTCAAGCCCTTTCCCTCACTCGTTGTATTAACTCATCGACAGCTACTAATTTCTCAAATTCATTCACGCTCACCCACTCACCTCTCATATCTGATGCCATCACCTCTTGCACGGATGCTGAAACCTTAGTTACACTCTTCAACTCCACCTGCACTGACACTCTGGACTGTGTAGCTCCTCAAAAACTCACTAGAAAAAAGTCTGACACTGCTGGCACCCCCTGGCTAAACGACACCAACCGCACTCTCAGAAAAGCCTGTAGGAGTACGGAAAGAAGATGGAAGAAGGACAAACTACAGGTCTCCTATGACATTCTCAGAAATTGCCTTAAGGCCTACCAAGCATCCGTAAAGTCAGCTAAATCCCAATATTATGCAGATCTAATAAATAAAAATGCCCACAGACCACAAATATTATTCAATACAATCAACTCCATCTTAAACCCTGTTTCATCTGCCACCACTACCCCAGCCCCAAGCGCAGCGTCCTGTGAGTCCTTTCTGAAGTTCTTCCTGGACAAAATAAACAACATCAGATCATCCATATCACTCCCAGTCTCAACTCTCTCAACAATAAGCCACTCAGTCAACCATCTCCACCATTTTCAGCCAGTGTCATCCGCCCTTCTGTCTGAAGTGGTCTCCCACCTGAAATCCACTTTCAGTCCTTCTGACATCATCCCCTCCCGCCTCTTTAAGGAGGTTTTTGACACCATCTGCCCCCTCACCCTGGCAATCATAAATAGCTGTCTTGGAACTGGAGTTATCCCCTCCAGTTTTAAACATGCTACCGTTCAACCTCTCCTAAAAAAACCAAGTCTAGACCCTAGTGACCACAATAATTTCAGACCCATCTCCAAGCTGCCTTTTATTTCCAAGGTTTTAGAAAAAGTAGTTTTTATCCAAGTCTCCTCATTTTTAAATTCATTTAACATTATTGACAAATTTCAATCCGGTTTTAGAACTTTGCATAGCACAGAATCCGCACTGCTCAAAGTACAAAATGACATCCTTTTAACCGTCGACTCTGGCTCTTGCGCCATTTTAATTCTGCTTGACCTCACCGCAGCCTTTGACACGATCGACCACAAGATTCTTTTAAAACGCCTGGAAAATGAGGTTGGTTTTAAGAGCACTGTTTTAAACTGGTTTACTTCCTATCTACAAAACGGAACTTTTAATGTTACACTTGGTACCTACACATCTTCCTCAGCCCCTATCACTTGCGGTGTCCCCCAAGGGTCAATACTAGGGCCCCTTCTTTTCTCCTTATACATGCTCCCACTTGGCTCCATTTTTAAGAAACATGACATCCCCTACCACTGCTACGCCGACGATACACAATTTTATCTCCCAGTCACACCAAACGACACGTCCTCCTTAAATAGAGTTCAAAATTGCCTTGATGACATCAAAGACTGGATGGCTACAAATTTTCTCCAGCTGAACCAAAGCAAAACTGAAATCATTATCTTTGGCCCGAAACAGTCCATCACTGGCCTAAAATGCGCTCTTGGCCCCCTCTCTGCGAATTTGCACACCACTATAAAAAACTTGGGTGTTTATTTGGACTCCTCCTTGAATTTTAACAAACAAATTTCAAGTGTAGTGAGCAGCAGTTTTTATCAGTTACGAACCATAGCCAAATTGAAGCCCATTTTAACTCACAGGGACCTGGAAACAGTCATCCACGCTTTTATTACCTCTCGATTGGACTATTGTAACTCGCTATACCATGGGCTGGCTCAGTCTACTCTCTCCCGTCTGCAGATGGTCCAAAATTCTGCTGCTAGACTCCTGACTGGAACCAGGATGCGAGAGCACATTACCCCGGTTCTGGCCCAATTGCACTGGTTACCAGTGAAATATCGCATTGATTTTAAAATTTTACTTTTTGTTTTTAAAGCCTTAAATGGCCTTGCGCCACAGTACATTTCTGACTTACTTTCTGCACCTCCTACCCTCAGAGTTCTTAGGTCATCTTCCCAAATGCCCCTCGACATTCCCCCAACAAACCTTAGAACTAAAGGTGACCGGGCTTTCTCCGCTATTGCGCCCACACTCTGGAACAATTTACCACTGCACATTAAATCCAGCTCCACCATTGAAAGTTTTAAATCCACCCTAAAAACCCACCTCTTCTCCATTGCCTTCAGCTCAGTCTGAGGGCATTCTTAACACATTAACCGCCAAGAACGTAGTCCTACGGTCCGTTAAATCCAACTGTTAAGCGCCGAGACCGTAGTCCTACGGGCTGCGGTCTTTTCGCGCATGCGCGGTCCGGGTGCACTTTCGGAATTTTTTTGATCCACTTCCGTTTCCGGTTTGATGACCGGAAATAGAATTATTTGGGATCCGGTTTTGACGATCACGCCCGCTCCCATTCTACAGACGAAACTGAAACTCAATTCTCTTCCTGTAGTTTTTTCTCCTCGCATTTCACTGTTTAACGTAATCCGCTCTAACTCAAACATGGATGCCCCGTTTGACACGCGATCTTCACTGGGAGATACAGGGAGATCTCGCGGATGTAAACAGACCGTGTAGAGCTCAATCTTAAGGATTTTAACAAGATCTATGGCGACATGAAAGGATAAGGATAATTCCTTTTAACAGGTCGTTCATGAAAGTCCTTGCGGTCTTGTTTCCAATGAGAACCTGTGAGCAATTCAAAAAACAAAAAAACAACAAAAACACCTTGGCACTGGTGAGTACATTAAACCTAAATTAGATTAACCTCTGGCGGTCGATGTGTTAACTTATGGCCATTGAATGTATTTTTCCTCTTTTTTTGTATTTCTTTTATGTTCTCCTATCTTTGGTGTTTTTGTTTAGGTATTGCTTTATGTTTCTTTAACTATGCTGTATTTTTATTAGGTTATACTATTGTGATTGTAAAGCACTTTGGGTCAACTTCTGTTGTTTTTAAATGTGCTATATAAATAAAGGTGACTTGACTTGACTTGACATCGCATAATATGCGCATCACATAATATGCACATCACATAATATGCACATCACATAATATGCCTAATTATTAGGCAGGTCTTACCCCTGCCTAATGCAGGTGTAAGACCATTGTGTTATAGGTATAATGCATAGTTTTCTATGCATTTTCAGGGGTTTGGGGTGGGGGTTTCACCCCCCCAAAACAAATCCGGCCGCTGGGCTTTGCCGCCCGCCCAGGATAGGTGTCCCTTATTCTAATCTCTGGGAGTTGGCAACCCTAACCTTGCCATACCTTAGCTTTTGCTGAACTGACGCCACTGCCCTCCATCAGGGTCTTGAGATCATTTTAAGACATGACCTGGTAACAAAAAGGTTGACAACCTGATACCCGGGAACAGTTGGTTCTCAACCTTTTCAGGCTTTGAGCCCCAAAATAATCACATTTGAACTGGGGAGCCCCCCCAATATAATCCTATTTGAACTGGGGAGCCCCCAATATAATCCTAGTTGAACTGGGGAGCCCCCAATATAATCATATTTGAACTGTTGACCCCCCACCCTGACAAGCACTTGGAATTGTAGGAGTTGAAGCATTCATTTAGTTTGACTTGGTAATCTGAAGATTAATCAACTTCTGTAAAAGACAAATTAATCAAATGAAATTCTGCCCTTTTGTTAATGGTATTCAAGTTTCCTCCAGCATATAGTCGTCCTCAACTAATCTCAGGCTTATGGTTATTTCTTTCTTTCTTTCTTCACTTTCCCCTCTTCTCTTTCGTGGGTCATCCATCAGAATCTCTCCATCTTGTGTTAACATAAAGCAGTATTAGTGCAACATCTAATATTACATCAATCTCTCACGTCCCCGTCCCCCCCCTGGCCCTGTGGCCAAACCGCACTTATTCCATGTTCATCAGATGCATTTAGTGTGTATAAATAATTTAAAAATGGCCGACCTTCAAGCTCACAACGCCTCGCAACGCAACAAGTACATTTTGAATTCCATACTTTTACTTGTAATCGAGTATTTCTGTATTGCAGTATCGATACTTTTTCTTGAGTAAAAAAAACTTGGTACATGTTCCACCACTGGCTCACAACACTAGTTGGTTGTCATGGCGGCCAGTTCCCACCTGATGTTGTGAGGGAGTTCAGACTGCTCCACATCATACTGAATAACTGCTAGCTTACATAGTGTCTTCAGACTAGGACTTAAGTCTAAGATGATCAGGTCATCAGAGGATTTGTAGACTCTTGGTTTGGATCCTCTAAAGAGGATGACACGATCTCCCATCATGCAACAGCACATACCATACATCTTAGACGGTCCTCTTCCCTTGGGCTCAACCTTCTTCCAGGAGAAGGTCTCTGGACTGAATCTCCACATATCATTTAAGGTCTGGTAATCGTTGATGCCACCAAATATGTACAGCTCTCCATTGTAGGTAAAGGCTGAATGACTCTTGCGTCTTTCAGGAAGAAGCTGTGTAGAAGGTGTGTTCAGCCAGCAGTCGGTCTCTGTGTCAAACACTCTGATGTCATTGTAGTGCATGATGCCGCAGTAGCCCCCCTGGTACCCCCAGCCCCCAAATACAAACATCTTTGTCCCGATGATGGTGGCAGAGTGATGTGATGAAGCAGGTGGTGGAGTTCCTCTGGTGTTAATTAAAGACAAGAACATTGTGCTGGTGTCCAACTTGTACATGTCATTAGTCCGTACAGACAGCTTGGTGGATCCTCCATGGATAAACATGACCTTCTCTAACACACAAGCTGAGTGGTAGGCTCTTCCTTCTGGAACCGTCCCAGAAACCCTGGGTTTCAACAGCCATTTGTGGGCGTCAACATCAAATGCATAAAGCACATTGCCGTACTCCTCTCCCCCGTATCCTCCCCAGACATAGACTGTATCTTCTATCAGCACAGCTGTGTGGCCTTGGAGGGGAGGGGAGAGCTTGGAGGGGAACCTCCACCTTAAGGGAACCTTAAGGTGACGTTCTCCTCTTCCAGATGTCACCGGAAGCGGCTTCACCCAGCGCAAAGACACTGAGTTGAAGACATGCACCTCAGTCGGTTCCATGTTGTTGTAGGTTCGTCCCTCACAGTAGCCTCCAAAGGAATAAACCTTGTGCTCCACGGAAACAGTAGCATAACTGAATCCTCCTGGTCTTCCATTCTGACGTACCGTCCAGCAGAACATGTCTCACACACTGTAGGTCCAACTGGATTGGTCAAGTCTTGCTCTGTAAAAGTATAGAGTCCTGTCGTGGACGCTTACCACTTATTGGTTCAGTGCCACAAATGTTTGACAAATCCACAAAGCTGATACGTTGGTTTTTAGCCAATCAAGGAAGCCGGTGACTTTTTGCTAATATAGCACCTTGAACGCTATCTCAATCGCAAACAAGGCAGTCTGATCCACTGTGTTGACAAAGTATTTCCAGGGGAAGTCACTACATGCGGTTGTATCCATTGGTAAAAGTTGCTAAATGACGTGTTTATTTGAAGATGCAGTTTTAAAGGACACGTTGTGATGACGACATTGTGATGTCGTTGCGTGATGATGTCACGACTCAGATTACCCAATGACGTTACTGCAACTGACTGCCGCCGTTAAACACTTCAACCACATTGAAGCCCATCCGGTCAAACTGGTTTTATTGTTTTTGTATTCCGACGGAACCGATACGCGCCATTAAGAGACCTGCTTTTAAGCAAAAAAATAGACCGTCTACAACAGCTGTTGCCGACAATGTCGCGTTTACTCAACGCTAAATCCATCTTGTATTGCGTCAGTGATGAGCAACATAACAAGGTGATTAACTCTTTAACTGCCAGAGTAATAGTGTAATAGTGTAATTTCTGTGTGCATCTGGGGATTAAATGGTCACTCATGTGATAGAGAAAAAATGCCACCTAGTGGGAAAACACAAAAAACACAAAACGTCGTTTTAGTTGTCTTTGGCGGTCTGAGCCAAAGACAACTTTCGTCCTTGGCAATTAAAAATCAGTTTTTTTTCCCCATCTGACTTCATCATTCTAATCAATGATGGACAAAACAACTATCTCCACATTAATGGTCAAAAACCTCCTAACTCCACTTGAGCTGTATTTGAGTAAAGTGATGATAATATAAGGACACGTTCAAGTATCCGACCATGTATAAAGTCACCATAGATGAGGCAGTGTTGTGTTGTTTTAAAAACATTTTGGTTTCTTTTTCATTTCCTGAAAAGTTTATATTTTCAACACAGTCGGTTTCTGCCCGACAGCAGCGATATGGAACAGTGAACACGCACACACGCACGCACACACGCACACACACACACACGCACACGCACACGCACACACATCAAGGTAAAGTTGTGTGTTGTTAACTCATTAAGTGCCAATGACGTCGCAGACGTCACGTTTTTCATAAGCCCAGAGTGCCAATGACGTCTGAGACGTCATGAAAAAAAAAAAAAAAAAAAAAAATAATAATAATAATAATAATCTTTTTTTTTTTTTTTTTTTTTTTTTTGAAAAAAAAGGTTCAGAACCCAAGATATGATGATTTGAAGATTTGCTGCTCCATTCACTTCTTGTTTAACTTCTTACTGAAAAGGCTGTATCTCGGCTCCAAAGCACTTTTTTTTTACAATTTTTTTTTGGCCTTGGCACAGGGGTGATATAGCCAGAAATATTTTTGGCACTGAATGAGTTAAAGTCCTTTGATGTGAAATCTTTGCAAACAGTTTTATTTATCCGAGTGGTGGTTTATTTATGGGAGATTTAACTTATCTTCCGGATTTGAATAAGAAACGACTGCAAAGTAAATAAATGTAGAAGGGTACAAATGGGATAATTAATCCTTCAGGTACTTCAGAGGAAATAGTTAGAATGAATTGATTTATCTTTCAGTGAAGCGATGACGATGTCCCACCCTTTGTTTACACAGTAAAATCCTCAGTGTTAAAGATATCTGAGAGAGGGTACAAGTCTAACATTTGGTTGCATTTGTACCCACTCCGAGTTAAGACCGGGAACGCATCTTGGTCATTTTTAGATTTCTTTGGCTATTCAAAAAATAGCAGATATACAAGCTCATAGCGCGGCACTCGGTGCTGCGCTATTCATCTGTTTAAATAATAATGAACATACGCTCTATACCTGTTACATGTGAGGGTTCTTTCTATTTCATTATATTATTTATTGCAAGGTTATTTGGTAGTCCATTCAGCATGCAGTGCATTCAGCTTAGGATCTGCATGGGAGAAGACCTGGCTGGGAGGAGACTTTCAATCAGGAGATGGACCAATCAGAGGACGCCTTCCTCCCCTACTGGGAGCTGGCAGCACCTGTGTGCTTTGGCAGTGTGTGGTAGCTATCAGTGCTGCTGCATGCTGTCCAGTGTATCAAAAGTCAATACTCTGGGGACTAAAAGTTGGTACCCCTCTGTATCATGCCTTACCCTGCTTGAGTCCTAATGAATGTATCAAAAGTCAATACTCTGGGGACTAAAGGTTTGGTACCCCTCTGTATCATGTATTATCCTGTCAGCTGCACCCTGTTTTGAGTTGAGCTTGCTAAAGTAGCATCGAGTCAAAGATAAGTGTTAAGAGTATCATGCACACAACTTTGTTGTGAACTTTATGTTGGACCACCAGTGCCCGCTTTTTGTATCAGTCTTGTTTTGCTTCAGGTTAGATTAGGGAAGTTAGTTTAGATTAGGGATTTGATGTAATTTTGATTTGATAGAGATTAGGTTAGATAGGGGTTTAAAATAATAGGGAAGCTGCTTATATTTGTTTGTTGATTTTCTGCACTGGGGTCTCTTTATAAAGTTTGTATAATTTAAAGTTAAGTGTCATATCATTGTTTGTATTAATTCTGTCACTCCGTCAGCAATCCACTGAAAAAAAGGTCAAAACAATAAAGCTTCATTTCACTCACCAACTTTATGTCGCAATCCTTCACTCCTAGACTAGGGATTGTAACAATACCAATAGTTACTTTCAGAATATAGAGCTATTTAACATTTATTTTGGGAAAAATGTCACTTATACCCTACCTATAAACACCAACCACTGTGTTTGTCTTTCACCCAGCGCGTTCATGCACACATTGAAACCATGTTGTCAAATGCAGTCTTAGATGTTTTACTGTAACATTTGCTACAATAACCCATTCAATCCGGCAATGCATCTGTGTCACTATAAGATTCCTTTGCATTGGCTATTCAAAAATAGCAGATCTACAAGCTCATAGCGCGGCACCGAGTGCCGCACTATGAGCTTGTAGATCTGCTATTATTTGAATAGCCCAAATAAATCTTAAAATGACAAAGATGCTTTCTCGGTCTTAAAGGGTTAAGGTTTGCTCGCCGATGCGTTTTGACCTGCATTTGGCGCTTCCCAAAAATAATCTCTCTCTCTCTCTCTACATTTCAAGTGCATTTTTTATCATCCGGCCTGCGCTCAGTGACTCCCCTCTGAATACATGACAATGACGCAAAGGACAATTATAAAAGAAAAATTGCTTTGTGCGATAGCATCAGTCGCGGAAGGCAATGCATGGCTTTTTTTCCCTTATGTATGAGACAGCAGACCAGCGGTTTGAATGAATGTGAAAAAGGAAACAATAATATACTATAGGGGTCTTTATTATTTTCTACTTCCCTCCCCCTGTTCTTCTTCTTTGCAAAGATCAAGGAGCATAATTTCAGTTTTAACCCTATGGCAAGGTTCATGGAAATTATGTTACCAGAAGTTGCTGTTTTATTATCACCCCCAGTGCCATTCCTCTTCATAAGCAGCAAGGTCATTCATATTATCTGAAAACAATAACTCTTAAACGGCCATATATGTGTTGTATTCTTCATCAACGGCAGTCTTTAGTGCGTATGTACAAACAGTGGATGAACTGATACTATGTGACCTTGCTCAGGGGCCACATAAAGACAGAAACGGAGAAGCCATTGCTCAGAGCAAGGTTAGAGCGATAAACATACATCTAGCATGCTTTGAAGCAAAACACGCCTGCTGCTTTGCATATGAAAAGTGCTTTGACGCACACGCACACACACACACACACACACACACACACACACACACACACACACACACACACACACACACACACACACACACTCACAACTATCACGATGTGACGTGATATTGTGAGCTTTTTTGACATTCGACACCCTTGCCCTGTTCAAAAGCACCCTCGAAACCCACTTCTTCAGGCTTGCCCCTAGGGGTCCGGGGCTGCAAAAATAGCAGATCTAGCAGATCTACAAGCTCAGGGGCTGCAAAAATAGCAGATCTACAAGCTCACAACGCCTCGCGCTGCGAGACGTTGTGAGCAAAGAGGTGTTTGGTGTAGAGGGAAAAAAAGAGCCGACCAAGTAAACAAAACAAGTTTAATCTGAAACACAATTTTATACAATATAGAGTAGGGGCCGGGGGTCCCTGCTTCATCTCTCTCTCAACTAGGGGGTCCTTGGCCTGAAAACATTGAAGACCCCTGGTTTAGTATAATAGTCTTATTCCTACATTTATTTTATTTCTTTGCCCAGAGAGGAGCTGATGATCAGCTCGTCCTTCGACAGCCTGGAGGTGCTCCTGGACTCGTTCGGCCCGGTCAGGGACTGCACCAAGGACAACGGCGGATGCAGCCGCAACTTCCGCTGCATCTCCGACCGCAAGCTGGACTCCACCGGCTGTGTGGTGAGTCACCCAATCACCATGCCTCTCTCTCCACCGGCTGTGTGGTGAGTCAACCAATCACCATGCCTCTCTCTCCACCGGCTGTGTGGTGAGTCACCATGAATCACCATGCCTCTCTCTCCACCGGCTGTGTGGTGAGTCACCAATCACCATGCCTCTCTCTCCACCGGCTGTGTGGTGAGTCACCAATCACCATGCCTCTCTCTCCACCGGCTGTGTGGTGAGTCACCCAATCACCATGCCTCTCTCTCCACCGGCTGTGTGGTGAGTCACCAATCACCATGCCTCTCTCTCCACCGGCTGTGTGGTGAGTCACCCAATCACCATGCCTCTCTCTCCACCGGCTGTGTGGTGAGTCACCCAATCACCATGCCTCTCTCTCCACCGGCTGTGTGGTGAGTCACCAATCACCATGCCTCTCTCTCCACCGGCTGTGTGGTGAGTCACCATGAATCGTGCCTCTCTCTCTCCACCGGCTGTGTGGTGAGTCAGCAATCACCATGCCTCTCTCTCCACCGGCTGTGTGGTGAGTCACCAATCACCATGCCTCTCTCTCCACCGGCTGTGTGGTGAGTCACCATGAATCACCATGCCTCTCTCTCCACCGGCTGTGTGGTGGTGAGTCACCAATCACCATGCCTCTCTCTCCAGACACCGGCTCCACCGTTAACCCATTCAGACTGGGAACGCATCTGTGTCACTTTTTTTTGTTTACTTTGTTGGGCTATTCACAAATGTATTAAAAAAAAAAGAAAAAAAAAAAGAGAAAAAAAATAGCAGATATACAAGCTCATAGCGCGGCACGGTTATGAGCTTGTATATCTGCATTTTTTTAATCGTGTTTTGTTTTGCAAATCTGAGTATATATATATTTTTTTACGTTATGTTGTAAGTTGTAACATAAATCTTTGCTTCTGGGGGGATTCTACAAAATGTCTTCTAAATCCTAACAGTTTTTTGAAAAAACCTATGTTTCTATATCAGTGGTTCTCAAATGTTTTCATATCAAGGACCACCCACAATGATATGTATTTGGCCACGGACCCCCCATCTCAAAACATTTTGCTCCAGGGACCCCCATGAAGCAAAGATTTAAGTTACAAATGTCCCTTTGATGTTCCCTTTTATAAAAAATAATATAAAAGATTTGCACAAATGTTCAAGATTTTTCAAAAAAACACAGATCTACAAGCTCATATGAGCTTGTTGATCTGCTTTTTTTTAAAGCTAGATCGCTTTTTTTTTTTTTTATAGCCAAATAAAAAATCTTTAAAATGACACAGATGCGTTCCCGTCTAAATGAGTTAATGTCAGCAATATTTATTCTTTTTATGAGCAGGACCACCAAAGGTGACGTTTCCAGCGTCTGTAGCCCGAGGAGCTAGACACACTCGAAACGTCACCTTGGGGGTTTTAGCGGCAGAATGAATGTCCATGGGAGCAGTGATCCAGTGAGTTGGACTCTTATTCTCTCTTAGTTTCTTCTGTCCAGCACCCTGGGATGTTTTTAGGGCTTTGGATGTGCGTTGCCTTTGTAAACGTTCTACTTCTGCTGTCACTCCCCACATATATTTAACCACTTAAACCCCATATACTTCATTGACCCGGTTCCCCCGGGGTTCTATCCTTGGCCCACTCATTTTTTCCCCCTTATTACAGTTTATATCTTTGCCAAAAAAAGAGCTGATCTACAAGCCAATATCACATCATGCCCAGAACAGGGGATGCTGTTCATGGCAGACGAGGTCATTCTCGCTATAGGTAATAGTTATAGGTAATTATCGCTATATATGCTCGCTATATATCTCACTATATGCATATTTCTATGCATTTGATGTATTACCTTGTGTTTTTCCTTGCTTACTGTAAATCGCTCTGGATTAAGAGCGTCTGGTAAATGCCTACATTGTAAATGTAGGCCATAGCTGAGTGGTTAGTGAGCCCGCCTAGGGAGCCAGAGGCCCTGGTTGCCCCAGGTACGATTCCAGGCCACGCCAGCATATGTGTCGATGAAATGAAATTTGTCCCTGAGCAAACTCTTAACCCCTAATTGCTCACAGGCCCTCACAGGTTCTCATTGGAAACAAGCCCGCAAGGACTTTCATGAACGTCCTGTTATAAGGAATTATCCATTATCCTTAAATTGTAAGCCTTAATAAAATTCTGTCGTAGGAACGTTTTGCACAGTGAAAATAGCCTGTCTACATCCTCAACATGTAGATAAAAACCATTTACTGAAAAGTTTTTGAAAGAGATGCAAAGTTGGGAAAGTGGTTAAAATATGTAACACGAATAACAACACAGTTCAAGGCTTGTATGAATATGTATGACCACGTCTGCAGAGCCTAGACGACTCATAATGTCAAGGACAGCCTGGTAGTTCAGGCCTTCAACCCTTTCCCAAACGCTTTTGTCTCTTAACTCTCCTCCGCTCTGATGTACTTCTTCTTCTTCTTCTCATACAGAGACATTTTCATTACGTCTGCCTCACCTTGATGTCTGGGAAACTAGGAGATGTACCAGACAGCTTTGTTTTGTTCTCCATCTGCTAGGGGGGGGGGGGGGGGGAGAGCCCCCGTATAAAGCTCCATCTGCTGAAGAGTTTTTTTTATTTTGGTTATCCCATTAAGACCGGGAACGCATGTGTGTCATTTTTAGATTTATTTGGGCTATTTAAAAAAAAACGTGAACATTTGTGCAATTGGCCAACTGATTTAATATCAGTGGTTCACAAACTTTTTCATTTCAAGGACCCCCAAAATGATGTGTATTTGGCCGTGGACCCCCATCTCAAAATATATTTTTTTCCAGGGACCCCCAGAAGCAAATATTTGAGTTGAAAATGTTCACTTTAAAAATGTATTTTCAAACATTTGCAGCAATTTTCACGAAAAGAAAAATAGCAGATCTACAAGCTCCACGCTATGAGCTTGTAGATCTGCTATTTTTTTTAAATATCCAAATTATAAAATAATGGTTATAGGCTATAGCTCAAATCTAAAATGACACATATGTGTTCACCGGATTGAATGGGTTATTTTGGAAAATTCTCCCAGCCCAGTCTGTCAGGGTTTTGCTCCGCTCTGAAACTCTCTCGGATGGTCCGTCAAGTGCGGCCCCCCTATCCCCCCCCCCCCCCCACCCCCTTAAAGATTGCATTTCTGTCTGAGTAGCTGCAGGTGAGGAGAGCCAGCTTTCACCCAAGGCTGGTGAGATGTTGTAATAAGAAAAACGAGTTCAAGCACGAAGATAGTGTTTGATTTATAGACTTGATAAATATATAACTCCCCTCTGTATGATTTTGTTCTTTTTGGTGCATCTATATTGTTGTTACTTTTCCTACTGCAGTCGTAATGCTTACAACTGTTGGCAGATGTTTCATCATTTTAGAGTTCGTCCCTCGTGTGTGAGAGAGAGAGAGAGAGAGAGAGGAGAGAGAGAGAGAGAAGAGAGAGAGAGAGAGAGAGAGAGAGAGAGAGGAGAGATGAGAGAGAGAGAGAGATGAGAGAGAGAGAGAGAGAGAGAGAAGAAGAGAGAGAGGAGAGAGATGAGAGAGAGAGAGAGAGGAGAGAGAGAGAGAGAGAGAGAGAGGAGAGAGAGAGAGAGAGAGAGACGTGACTAACAGAAATGAGATGAAAGATACAGAAAATGTATTCTACGAGTGTGAGATGGAAACCAGATTAAGAGATTAGTTTTCTCTTTTTTTGTTATTAATTCCAGCCAAGGCATACAGCATACAGTACAGCTTATGCATTTGCTGCTGTAAACCCCTTTGTAATATTAGTTGAAGATATTACATTTAGCTTTTAATACCGCAGTGAACTTTTTCTAATAATGGCTCCCCAATAATGCTGTTCTCTTAGGGCTGGCTTAACGCATTCAATCTTTTGTCATTTTAGATTTCTTTGGCTATTCAAAAATAGCAAATCTACAAGCTCATAGCGCTATGAGCCTGTAGATCTGCTATCGTTGAGGGAAGAATTGTGAGAATGTGTGCAAATCTTTAAATATTATATTATATACACCGTTAAATCAAATCTTTGCTTATGGGGGTCCCTGGAACAACATATTTTGAGATGGGGGGTCCGTGGCTAAATACATATCATTTTGGGGGGTCCTTGACATGAAAAAGTTTCCTCCTCCATCGGTGTATGTATGAATGTGTGGTGTGAATGGGTGAATGTAATGCACAATCTATGTAAAGCGCTTTGGATCCACCATTTACCATTTACCATATAGCAACATACGTTTAAAAAAAAACAACGATTAAAATTAATATACATTCAAAGATTTGCCCACGATTTTTCAAAAACAAATAGTCAAATTATAAAATATGTTTAAAGTACGAGAAGGGAGTAACATGTTTACTCCCTTCTCTTCATTTTATAGACAATTAATGCTATGATGTTCAGAACCGATCACATTAGATATGTTGAAGTGTGGTCATCTGCACCGGCAATAGTGTATGCCGCCATTAAGTCCATTAGCTGTTCGCCCAATCGGTGTGTCAAAACCCTGTGCTCGCCGAGTTTTAATCTATTTTGCAGAAGACAGTTATTTTCATGAAGGCGTAATATGTCACCGGTCACAGTCGAGAATTGTAATTTAAATACAAAGAGGCGATGTGTGGGATATATCAATAGCGAAAAAGCAACTCTCTCTCTCTCTCTCCCTCTCTCTCGTAGCTTCGGCATTGGTCACGTCATCTAGAAAATGGATCTGTTTGCCTTCTCGCTAATGCAATTAAAAAGCTCCTGGACTATCTTGAAGGCCCCCCGTTCTGCTGTTCATTCAAAAAACAAATGCGTAGAAAATCACCTCGTTTATCCCATTACGGACCGGGAACGCATCTTTGTCATTTTGAGATTTCGTTGGGCTATTCAAAAAAAGCTCATAGCGCGGCACCGAGTGCCGCGCTATGAGCTTGTAGATCTGCTATTTTTGGGGGGAAATCTTGAACATTTGAATATGTATATATATATTTTTTCAAGCAAACGTCTCTACCTCAAATCTTTGCTTCTGGAATATTATATTTAGATGGAGGTCTGCGGCCAAATACATATAATTTTGGGGGTCCTTGACATGAAAAAGTTTGAGAACCACTGATATTATAGTAACATAAGTTTTTTCAAAAAAACTGTTTGGATTTTAGAAGACATGTAGAATCCCCAGAAGCAAAGATTTGAGTTAAGATGTTCGCTTTAAAGATGTATCTATCTTCAAAGATTTGCACACATTTTCAAGATTTTTCAAAAAAATAGCAGATCTACAAGCTCATAGCGCGGCACTCGGTGCCGCGCTATGAGCTTGTAGATCTGCTATTTTTTGAATAGCCAAATACATCTAAAAATGACACAGATGCGTTCCCGTCCTCAATGGGATATTTCCCGCGGGCTCGTAAATGCCACAAACCTCCTGCTCGGAGAGAAACATTACGTCTCTAGCTCATGCAATAGATTCCGTCACCAATTTATTGCCGCTGTCTGAGAAACGCCGGCCTTCCATTGGCTCGTCTCTTTGGCCGCGGTGCCGGTGGCCAGCTTAGGCCTCTGAGGCGCAGTTATACAGGTATTTTTTTTAAACCAGAAAACATACACTGTCATCTGACTTGATAGAGTAAGCGTTAGTAGACTCCTGCACTAGGAGAATGCCAATAACGCTATCCTATCTGAAATTGCTTTATACACCTCTCTGACAGGAGTCCTCAGAGTTGTTACAATATGTTGCAAATCTTTTGCCAAGAGCCAAATATCCGTCCAATTTCTGCCTCGTCTACGGAACCCAAAAGGAAGGAGAAAAAAAAAAAGAAATCACAGAAAAAATTAGATTTCCATTTCCTGGCCCAGGCTTTGAAGTGTCACCAGGCATTTGATTTTGTATTAATCCTTTCTTACCTCCTCAGCAATTGCTGAAGAAAAAAAAAAGCAACGGATCTTTTGTCAAAGACATTTATCCCTATCTTGACGAGCATTTTTAACCCATTTAAACCGCGAACGCATCTGTGTAACCACTTTATTGATGTTTTATACTTTGGCTATTCAAAAATAGCAGATATAATGATCTTGTAGATCTGCTATTTTTTTTAAATTTGTGCAAATCTTTTGAATATATATATATTTTTAAGCAAACATTTTTAACTCAAATCCTCCTTGGAACAACAACATTTTGAGATGGGGGTCCGCGAACAAATACATATAATTGCGGGTGGTCCTTGACATGAAAAAGGTATGAGAACCACTGACATTATATTAACATTAAAAGGCTAGGATTTAGAAGACATTTGTTGAATACCTATTCATAGATTTGTACAAATGTTCACGATTAAAAGATAAATAAATAGCAGATACAGTATACAAGCTCATAGCGCGGCACTCAGCTTGTATATCTGCTATTTTTGAATAGCCCAAATAAATCTTAAAATGACATAGACACGTTCCCGTTTTGAATGAATTAATCAGCTTCTGCATTGTTACGGCGTGTTGCAAGGATTTTGCCGAGAGCGACAGAATATCAGAGAGACAAATATCATGTGCTTGAATGAGAGTCTTAATATGGATGACAAGGAAGTGACAATGAAAATATGTATTGCCAAATATGTGGTTTCTCAAGATTTTTCAATTATTTATAGATTCTGTGTATTTTTTTACAATCAGTGGTATGTGACTGATATGAATACCAGTGAACCTCAGCAATCAAGACTTATTTTTTTCCTCATACTCAGGAAGAATTGAATATGTTGGCAGTCATCTTTACATTACATTACATTACAGTCATTTAGCAGACGCTTTTATCCAAAGCCACTTACAATAAGTGCATTCAACATAGGTAGGCAAGGAACAAATACTACTACTGTACCAGGTGGTGTAACGTAACTAAATACAATTACAAAGTACTGTACTTAAGTACAATTGTGAGGTATTTTTACATTAATGGAGTATTTATATATATATATATATACTCCACTACATCTCAGAGGCAAATATTGTACTTTTACTCCACTACAATTATTATGCCCTACTTTAATACTTACAACTTTACTAGTTACTTTGTACATTTAGATTATTATCACAAAACATG
The DNA here is from genome assembly GCF_963280865.1 of Gymnoscopelus braueri. Classification (NCBI taxonomy): domain Eukaryota; kingdom Metazoa; phylum Chordata; class Actinopteri; order Myctophiformes; family Myctophidae; genus Gymnoscopelus; species Gymnoscopelus braueri. The sequence goes on from NC_137611.1 coordinate 3,481,922, forward strand.
CATTAACTAATTCAGCCGTATATATATATTGTCCATTTGAAAATAGCCGATCCACAAGCTCACAACGCGTTGCAAAGCAACGTGCTGTGAGCTTGTATATCTGCTATTTTCAAAGCATTTGGAAACTTGTGAAATGGGATTTAAAAATTTGCACTTTTACTTTCAGTACCTTAGTAGTATATTTTAATGCAAATACTTTTGTACTTTTACTCAAGTACATTTGGAATAATTGCATATTACTTCAGTAACAGAGTATTTCTATATTGCAGTATTGATACTTTGACATTCTTCCATCCCTGCACATCTATAGCTGAAGAGTGTGTTATATCACACTGAAATAGACTTCCGTAGTGAATGAGCTGCAAAGCACAGGGAGATAGATGTTACAGCTGATAGCTGGAGCATGGAGGGGGATTTTGTTTAGAGGATCTGGGCAATATCTTTCAGATCTGTTATTGCTTCGGGGAAATGAAGCTTATAAGCACAAAGAGATCCAATGTCCTGTAAAGACGGTGTTGAATTCATCATTTGGTGAGGTTTTGCATTGTGTTTAATAAGACCAGATTATATTTTCATACTTTTGTGGATTCATTTTTTTTTCTTTAGCACATATTTTATTCATATTTATGCATTAACCCATTAAAACCAGGAAAACATCTGTGTCATTTTAGATTTTAACCATTATTATATACTTTGGCTATTCAAAAATAGCAGATATATAAGTTCATAGTTCTAAGAGCTTGTAGGCTATTTTATTAAAAAATCGTGAACATTTGTGCAAATCTTTGAATATATATTTATTTTTTAAGCAAACATTTTTAACTCAAATATTTGCTTTTGGGGATTCCCTGGGAACAAAATATTTTGAAATGAGGGGGGTCCAAATTCATATCATTTTAGGGGTCCTTGACATGAAAAAGTTTGAGCAGATTTTTCAGATATCTTTTAGGAATTTAGAAGACATTTTGGAGAATCGGTGTCAGGTCTTAAAGGGGACCATGTTATAATATACCTTTAGAGCTGTTGTGTGGAAATAATAAAGTTAATACTTAAGGTCCTTACCACACCGGGGCGATATTTTTCATGCGAATAATACGTTTTTTTTAAAAACCTTATAAAGTCAATGCAAGCTTCCACACCAGTTTCGCGGAGGCGAAAAAAGCGTCTTTTAATTATTCGGAACGAGTCAGAATTTTGCGTATATTTCGCATATTCCGCCGGTGTGTAACCGCCTTTATTAGAGCATTTTCAGCCAATTGATCTCTATTATCTACAAGTACAATGTCTTGTAAAATGTGATATATAACCACAATGCCATTATAAAACTACTACAAGACACACCGTTTCAGCTGGAAGTGAGATTCCCCATTCTAGTGAATGAGGCAGTCTAGAGGGCGGAGCCAAAGAGTACACCTTCCGTGTGTCACTGATCACTTGCAGCTTTAATTACCAGCTATCTGACATCTATCATCACCTCTGGACGAGCCATGAGACCCCCCCCCCCCCCCCCGCCCCCCGTAGCGTCAGTGACACAACGCTCCCAGCTGCAGCTCTGCGTACAGTACAGTACATGTTAGTAATTACCTTGTGACTGTCAAGCTTTTATAAATGAGGTTCTCATCCGTCTAATCAGGGTGGTTAAACTGGCCGGGCCCCCCAGGCCCCCCCCCCCCCCCAGGGGCCCCCCAGCGCTCTGATCTCCACTGTAATCAGTTAACACCTTGTCTTGAAGTCAATGCTGCCAGTATAGCATGCAGCCATCATCCTGTCTGTCAGGACTGTGTTTAATGCATTAACACATCCACCGCCAAGGGCTAATCTCATAATGTACTCACCAGTGCCAAGGTTTTATTGTTGTTTTTTGTTTTTTTTCAGGTCGCCATAGGCCCGTTAAAATCCTTTAGATTGCCCGATCCAATGTTTGTAAACAACGGGCACATGTCCTGGTGTCTACTCGTCGAGACCGCGTGTCAAACGGAGCCGCCATGTTTGAGTTCTGCATCGTTTAAGTTAACATGGGAAATGCGAGGATGAAAAACTACATGTCCTGTACAGCTTTTACAGGGGTTTATGTGTACGACTTAGAATGGAGACAGACGGGAAACAAAAAACGTGATCGCACTTCCGGTCCGATCGGGTGGTGTTACACTGAAAATGGTCCCCCTAGAAAATTAAAAAAAAAAAAAAATTCGAAAAAAAGGAAAAAAGCACCACAGCCCGTAGGCTACGGGATTGGCGCTTAACCGTTGGATTTAACGGCCCGTAGAACTACGGGCCCGGCGGTAAATGTGTTAAGGTCGGGAACGCATCGTTTGTGTAATTATTTTTTATATTTCTTTGGCTATTAAAAAAAATTGCAGATATATAAGCTCTGCGCCGAGCTATGAGCTTGTAGATCAGCTTGTAGATCTGCGATTGAATCTGCATCGAAAAATCGTGAAAAACGTATCTAAAGCGAACATTTTAAACTCAAATCTTTGCTTCTGGGGGATTATAAAAATATCTTCTAAATCCTAACAGTTTTCTGAAACACGTATGTTGCTATAATATCAGTGGTTCTCCAACGTTTCCATATCAAGGACCCCCCAAAATTACCCCCACCAGAAGCAAAGATTTGAGTTAAAAAATGTTCGCGTGAAAAAAATTATATTCAAAGATCTGCAAAAATGTTCAAGATGTTTAAAAAAATAGCAGATCTATGAAGCACTCAGTGCCACACTCCTAGCTTGTATATCTGCTATTTTTGAATAGCCAAAAGTATAAGATAATGATTACAATCTAAAAATGACACTGAAGCGTTTCCGGATTGAATGGGTTAATACGACCTCCACGTGTGTGATGTATTCGAGTGGACCGGGACTGACCAATCGGAGTACGTCTTGGAGGATGCGACCTCCCCCCCCCCCCCGAGCTGGGAACTGAGAGAGAGAGAGAGAGAGAGAGAGAGAGAGAGAGAGAGAGAGAGAGAGAGAGAGAGAGAGAGAGAGAGAGAGAGATGAGAGAGAGAGAGAGAGAGAGAGAGAGAGAGAGAGAGAGAGAGAGAGAGAGAGAGAGAGAGAGAGAGAGAGAGAGAGAGAGAGAGAGAGAGAGAGAGAGAGAGAGAGAGAGAGAGAGAGAGAGAGAGAGACTGACTGCTAATCACCAGATGATTGTGAGATTAATTAGCTTCCTCCACGCCACTTGTGTGTGCGAGCTGGTGTGTGTGCGTGCGTCGTGTACGTGTGCTTGTGTGTGACTGACATCCTGCTGGGTGGTGACGTTAGCATGACTTGTGTGGCGTGCGTACACCTCATTTCCGTGTGTGTGTGTGTGACTGACATACTGCTGGGTGGTAGCGTTAGCATAACGTGTTTGATGCGTGCACCTCATTTCCGTGTATCCGATTGTTGCGTGTTTTTGACAGATGCTAATTACACTGTGCAGATGTACAGCGTGTCGGTTATAATTGTTTACGCGTACCATGTACAGTATGTCATTTAGACATGTTGTTTAGACAGATGCTACGAGCGTTGTTTACCTGGCTTGTGTCCTATAGTTAGTTTTGTAGCGCTTAATTGCATTCGTTGCTCTCTGTTTCCTTTTGTATTTTTTTCATGCCGCAAAACACCCACGATATTACTTTGTAAGTCGCTGCTAAATGCCTATATTGTAAATTATGTTGGCATGTTATTATGCTTCTACTTGAGTATTACCAATGTTCAATACTTTTACTTCTACCCCACTACATCTTAGAGACAAATGATTTTGCATCAAACCCCTATATTTGTGTAGGTCTAGGACCCATAAACATGATCCTGGTGTGTTTTTTGAGTCATTTGACTCATTGTCTCTTTATCTCACTTTATGTCCTGACTACAATGTAGACCACACCCCCACGCAGCCTCCCCCTCCCCACAAGGAAGGGCAGTGCCCCCAAAGCATTGTGGTCATTGTAGTAATGCAGCAGTCCAGTCAAACCCCAGTCAAACACACATATTTTTCTGGCCATAGGGTGCACATTTCTAATTGTGCTACTGTTTATCTACTACAAATAGTATTAACGTTGAGTGACTGTAAGTTCTTCCATGGGTGAAATGCTCCTTTAAAAATGAAGAGAGACAGTGAGGAGAACGAGAGAGGGGGGGAGGGGCATATCTGAGTCCCTGATTGACAGCATACATCATAATATCACAGCGGGTACCTCGCTGAAGCTGCTGTTGCTATGCAGTTTACAAACACACTTAGTAGACACGTATACTGTTGTTGCAGCTTTCACGGCTTTGCAGCTTTCCATGGAATCATTCCTCCAGAGCAGCGGTGTAAAGTAACTAAGTACATGTACTCAAGTACAGTTTTGAGGTATTTATTTTTTACTTTACTAAAGTATGTCCATCTCAGAGGGAAATATTGTACTTTTACTCCACTACAAGTATTTGAAAACTTCAGATACTTACTTTGTAGATTTTGATTATTATTACAAAACATACATTAACCACTTCAGCCCTATATACATTTCGGCCATTTGAAAATAGCAGATCTACAAGCTCACAATGCGTCACAATGTGAGCTTGTACATCTGCTATTTTCAAATTATTTTTGAAAACGTAATAATAATAGTAAAACATATTTGAGTACTTTTTTTCCACCACTGCTACTACTACTCGTTTTAGAACAAAATACCGGACGGCTGGTCAAAGCAGTTCTTGTCACTGCTTGGTATCGACTTATAGCCCCCACCTCTCCTGCCTGTGATCCCCACTGGGGCCGCTAAGCAGGAGTGAACACAGTCGATACCTGGCAGAGGTGCAGAGGTGTAGTCCTTGGCCCTAAAGAGGAGCACGGGGGCCACGCCAGATTGTCACTACTAATGTTTCTCTCTCTTCGGATGGTTGGGTTTGTTGTTGTGTTCCTGTGGGTGAAACTGAGAGCTCCAGCTGCAGTGTGGAGGGTAAACCTCCATCCACTGAAGTGACCTGAGAGTTCCACTTCTGCTGTATTACTGTTGGTAGAGCCTTTGATCCACTGACCTGCACACTTAACCCATTAAAACCGTGAACACATCTGTGTAACCACTTAATTTTATACTTTGGGCTATTAAAAAATGCTAGATCTACAAGCTCGTAGCTCGAGCTTGTAGATCTGCTATTTTAAATTTGTGCAAATCTTTGAATATATATATATTTTTTTTTTAAGCAACCATTTTAACTCAAATCTTTGCTTCTGGGGGGTCCCTGGAACAAAATATTTTGAGATGGGGGTCCGTGAACAAATACATATAATTTTGGGTAGTCCTTGACATGAAAACGTTTGAGAACCACCAGCAACCTACGTTTTGATTTAGACGACATTTGTAGAATTGGCCAAATTGCACAAATGTTCAGATTTACAAGCTCATGATCAAGCTTGTAGATCTGCTATTTTTGAAAAGCCGAATAAATCTAAAATGACACAGATGCGCTCCCGGGTCCTAGATGAAGTGTTATTATGGACTGCACTTTCTCTCTGCACTAACTTCAGGATTTGATGATAATTGTTTATACAAAAACAACCCAGGTCCTATGTTTGTTTGCAGGGGAGAATATAAACAACCAGTGGTGGAAAAAGTACGCAAAGGTTTTACTTAAGTAAAAGTATCAATAGTGCAATGTAGAAGTACTCTGTTACAAGTAAAAGCCCGGAATTCAAAATTCACTTGAGTAAAAGTACAAATGCATTGGCATCAAAATGTACTTAAAGTACCAAAAGTAAAAGTACTAAAATGTTTGAAAATGGCAGATCTACAAGCTCACAACGCGTCGCATCGCGACGCGTTGTGAGCTTGTAGATCTGCTATTTTCAAATAGCCTATGTATAAAATAGGGCTAAAGTGGTTAATGTATGCTTCATAATGTCATAATTTATATCTGAAAAGTAACTAGTAACTAAAGTTTTCAAATAATTGTAGTGGAATAAAAGTGCAATATTTGCCTCTGAGATGTAGTGGAGTAGAAGTAAAAGTATTGGAAATTGGAAATACTCAAGTAAAGTACAAATACCTCAAAATTGTATTTAAGTATGGTACTTAAGTAAATGCACTTAGTTACTTTCCACCACTGTAAACAACCATATGTACAACATGAGAAAATGTTCTGTTCGATGGTAAAATGACTCTTATGTATATTTCACTGCTCCTCTTCATAGTGGGCATTGAGATTCCATTACTTGGAATGATGCATCGAAGGAAAAAAAGCAGCATAATGTGACTAATGCAACGATCCAAGACCAATCCTCCTCCTGGGCTGCATATGACCGCCAATTATCTCACCGAGACAGGCGTGTTCCCTATAGACTGCATGCAACAGCTGCAGATTGTAATGTAAAGAACAATAATATCTCATTAAATCACTGTATTTCCATACGAGGGAAGACTGTGGCGTTGAAATGTTGGTCTGTTCTGTAACTTAACCACCTTATTCTAGACATATTGTGCAAAGCATGATAGATGACAGTTGGTGGAAGAAGTTTTGAGATTACTTTAGTTTTTACTTAAGTAGATGTAGCGATACTACAATGTAGAAATGCTCTGTTACTTGTAAGTACAAGTCCTGTAATCAAAATTATACTTGAGTAAAAGTACACAAGTATTGGCATCAAAATATATTTACAGCACCAGAGAACTCAAATTTGTCGAAAATTTGCATATCCCTCAAAAATCCATGTGGCAGTAGCCCAGCCGTGTTTGGCTGACCATTTTTGTCGACGTTTAACGTGTTGAGTTCCTTCTGCAGCACAGTGAAAGGTACAGACTGTGGTGTAAAGTAACTAAGTACATTTACTCAAGTACTGTACTTAAGTACATTTTTTTTGTATTTTTACTTTACTGGAAAAAAATTCCAATTTGCTGTACTTTTACTTCTACTCCACTACATCTCAGAGGCAAATATTGTACTTTTACTCCACTACAATTATTTGAAAACTTTAGTTACTAGTTACTTTGCAATTATCAATTATTATATTATAAAACATACATTATCCTCTTTAGCCCTATTTTATACCTAGGCTGTTTGAACATAGCCGATCTACAAGCCCACAACGCGTCGCATCGCGACACGTTGTGGGCTTGTAGATCTGCTATTTTCAAACATTTTAGTACTTTTACTTTTGGTACTTAAAGTACATTTTGATACCAACACTTACAGTATGTACTTTTACTCAAGTACATTTTGAATACAGGCCTTTTTCTTGTAACAGAGTATTTCTATATTGCAGTATTTATACTTTTACTTAAGTAAAACATCTGAGTACTTTTTCCACCACTGCACATATGCCCCAAATAGGCCCCGCCCGTAACATTTCCCGACCCAGAAGAAGGGTTGAAAAGGGAGTATATATGCGCTGGGTGAGCAACTCCATACAAGTGGACGGGTGGGGATTTCCGGTGCCCTCTCTATTATTCATAACTCTATGGCGGTGTCACATTAGCTTGTGGCTGATTGGTCAGCCGCCATATCAGGCCCTGGGAGTGATACTGTCCTTCTATCACTCCCATATAACCCAGGGCAAGTAAAGGCTGGCATTTCATGAAGTTTTAGTCCCCTTTAGTCCATTAAGACCAGGAACGCAACTGTGTCATTATAAGATTTATTGGGCTGTTCAAAAATAGCAGATCTACAAGATCATAGCACGGCACAGAGTGCAGTGCTATGAGCTTGTAGATCTTCTATTTTTTTTTTAAATCGTGAAAATGTGTGCAAATCTTTGAATATATATATATATATATATATATATATATATATATATATATATATATATATATATATATATATATATATATAAGGTGGACATTTGTAACTAAAATCTTTGCTTCTGGGGATTCTACAAATGTCTTCTAAATCCTATTAATTTTTTAAACTTATATTGTTATAATGTCAGTGGTTCTCAAACTTTTTCATGTCAAGGACCCCCAAAATTATATGTATTTAGCTAAATATGTTTTTGCCAATGATTTGAGTTAAAACTGTTTGCTTTAAAATATATACAATATTCAAAGATTTGCAAAAATGTTCACGATTAAGAAAAAAAATAGCAGATCTACAAGCTCATAGCACGGCACTCGGTGCCGTGCTATGAGCTTGTACATCTGCTATTTCTGAATAGCCAAATAAATCTAAACATGACACTGTCCCGGTCTTATTGGGTTAAAGTGTTTAAGTTGGAGGTCGAGGATGTGGCTCTGTGCTTTGCAAAGCGGCTCAAACACAAAAACAGGAGACATACTGATATTCTGCCAAACTGTAAAAAAATAAGATCCTTTGGGCTACTTCTGTGACGATGACCTTATCACAACTCATACTGTATATTGTACGTGGCTGGGAGAAAAATGACAACATGAATATTAGTTTTAAGCGCTGATGTTATGATTGCATGCACGCTCAGGGGACAAATATGCTAGTTCGTTTCATTTGGTTTGCTTGAGACATAAACCTACTGTAATGTATTGTGACATCCAGTTTTGGGGGGAAAAGCAATGAAATACAAACAAAAATTAAAGAAAAGTACAGCATACCCACTCAAATGACTTTCACAAAATAGCACGCATTAAATTAACACATTTAGACCAGGAAAGAATCTGTGTCATTTTTCGATTTCTTTGGGCTCTTCAAAAAGAGAAGATCTACAAGCTCATAGCGCGGCACCGAGTGCCGCAATATGAGCTTGTCGATCTGCTATTATAAAAAACTAACGTGAAAATGTGATTTAGCTATATCATGGTTCTCAAACTTTTTCATGTCATGGACCACCCAAAATGAGATGTATTTGGCCCGCGGACCACCATCTCAAAATATGTATTTCAGGGACCCCCCCCCAGAAGCAAATATTTGAGTTACAAATAATGTTCTCTTTAAAAATATATACATTCAAAGATTTGCACAAATTTCCAAACATTTTCTAAAATAGCAGATCTACAAGCTTGTAGCGCGGCACTATGAGCTTGTATGTCTGATATTTTTGAATAGCCAAAGACATCTAAAATGACACAGATGCATTCTCGGTCTTAATGGATTAATTCACATATATTATTCCTAATTACAGCTCATTCTCTGCTAATGAACTTTATACTTCTGTCCACCGCAATCAGAGCTCGTGCCACTCTCTCTCTATTCTGTGGTTTGCCTCTAATCACGAGCGAAACACAAACAACGGGGAAACCAGCTGGGATGGATTTAATTTCAGAGCCAACGATGCCAACTATTATATCATTAAATATCTGATGGAGAACTTTATTTAAGTTGATAACGTCTAGTATTCGCTGTCACAAAGCATCTCCTATCTGTGAATCGTATAACACAGATTAATGTCTCAATTTCTGTTTAGGTAATACCGACGTTAATTTCCATTAAAAAGCTGGCTAAAGCATTCGCCACTAGATAATTACCTGATTTAATTAGATTTTTTTTTAAACTTGGAATTCATCACAATCCATTCCAAGTGTTTTTATTGGGATGCCCTGAAGAGTGATTGCTTATTCTCCTTACAGATATATCAGTGTGCTATGCAGTGGTGGAAAGTAGCTAAGTACTTTTACTCAAGTACTGCACTTAAGTACAACGTTGAGATACTTTTACTTTACTGGAGTATTTCCAATCGTCTGTACCTTTACTTCTACACCTCAGAGGCAAATATTATACTTTTACTCCACTACAATTATTTGACAGTGTTAGTTACTAGTTACTTTGTAGATTTAGATTATTATTACAAAACATACATTAACCACTTCAGCCCTATATACATTTCGGCCATTTGAAAAAGCCGATCTACAAGCTCACATTGTGAGCTTTTAGATCTGCTATTTTTAAAATATTTGTGTAAATTTTTAACTTGTGAAATGGGACATTCTGCATAATGAGTACTTTTACTTTTGGTACTTTAAGTATATTTTGATGCCACTACTTTCGTACTTTTACTCATTACATTTTGATTACCGGACTTTTACTTGTAACAGAGTATTTCTGCACTGCAATATTGATACTTTTACTTAAATAAATTATGTGAGTATTTTCTCCACCACTGGCTATATCAGATATTTCAGATATATCGTCAATCTTTCAACGCTCAATCTGCTTATTAGACACGTTGGAAGAGTTCTGTATCTTATCCTCTCTCTCATAGGGATGTGTTGCTGTTTGGCACCGCGCTGATTCCTTTAAGCCTCGGCACTGTAGGAATTTATCTCCATTAGGAAACAGGATTAAAAAGCATGGTGGTTCAAGGGTTTTTCCCTGAATATGCTAAGCACGCTGTCTTCTTCTACAGTGAGGGCACATTCTCTCACTTTTCCTATAAAACGGCATAAGATAAATGGTGATTATTTTCCATTCAAAAACACTTTTTGTTAGCGTCAGTGGATCGTAATTATCGCACTGCCTTTTCATCATTCTTAGTCAAATTGTTCCCTTTCCATGCAGTTAGCGGAACATTTATACATACTGTATTGCTTATTGCGTAGAGCGTGACAAATCATATTGTTGTAACCTCTAGGGAGTTGTTAACACTTTGTCCACTTTAGACTAATCAAGGCTAACTAGGTCTTACACATCATTAATCATGTCCATACATACTAAATGCTTCTATCACAATATGTTTGTCCCGTCTTGTCTAGATGTAATGTGTTGAGTCATGGGGCATCGATGCTGAACACAATGAAAATATGTGCGTCGTTTCACTGAGTCATTCTATTTGTGTGAATTTTTCACTTCAATTTAACTACACCAGCAGCACTAGCACGTCTGCTTGTGGCTACAGAGTGAACTATAAGCTATTTGTTTGTTATACAAAATAGTGTAGTTTAACAATCGTAGTAAATGTATGTGGTATTGAATTCATACATTCTTTCATATGCTGTAGGGTTAGCTAAAGCATACATAGCTTTGACAACATTAAAACAGACCTACCTACGTCTTGTCTTTGTTTTCATGTTCACTATCAAATATAAAAAACAGATCTTATTATCATATTTGAACTGGGGACCCCCCACCCTGATAAGCACTTGTAATGTAGGCGTTACATTTTGTTTGACTATTGTGAAAATAGCAGATCTACAAGCTCACAACGCCTCGCAACGCGAGGCGTTGTGAGCTTGTAGATCGGCTAATTTCACAATTTTGGCCTCTTTCTTATATTGCGTGACAATTTGGCCAATGTTTGACCAGTTTTTATAGTGTAATTTGTTGATTAATTTTGATGCAGTAATGGTCTTTTTCTCCTATTTTATTAAATTGTTTTAGATATTAAAAATCACACCCTGTGTGAAGTGGGCGGTGTCTTGCTAGCTAATCACAATACTGAATGGAGTCAACCAATCATGTACAAAAGATAAATACATTTATTGAAACACTCGTTATGATGGACGAAACCATAACTTGAAAAAAACAAATTTTTGTTTTTTTCAAGTTATGGTTTCTTATATAGGGCTATGCACATGTGTCATGTGACACTGGCCAATCACAGTCCTGAATAGACTGTGATTGGCCAATCACAGCGCAGGATAATTGTACAAATTTCCTGGGCCCAGATCACAGCGCAGGAAAATGTACATTTTTCCAAATCTCACTTATAGGGGCGGTTTCACCGCCCAAAAATGTCCTTAAAGTGTCACTGTCATCTGGGGACCCCCCCCCTCAAAATCATGTGGAGACCCCCTGGGGGTCCCGACCCACATGTTGAGAACCACTGGGATACAACAGCAGTGGCAGAACATAAATGTGTGGGGAGGAGGAGGAATTAATTAGCATGACGCATAAAGCAGAGAGAAAAAGCCGTACAAAATAATTGGCTCCTCTAAAATGTGTATCCATTGGTCTCCTGTAGGATACTGAGAAGCTTAACTTGGGCAATTAGAGCCTTTAATCAAAGCTACATTTACCTTGTTGAGTTAGAGAATAATAACTTGTGAATTTGTCCCTTTGTGAACAAGGATCTGAACCAGGGCCGGATCTTGGCATAGGTAATGCCTAGATTTTTTTTAATATAGATGTTTGGGGGGGCTTGTGAAAGTTACATTTATGGTGTGTGTGATATGAAATGTGAGCTTACCATAATCAAAGTAATCATATTCCATCATGCATCATTGCGCAATTCAAATAATTCTCCGCCCTGATTTGCCATGGACAGTGTTGCCAGATATTGCGAGAGAAAGAAGCCTAGGAAAACAAGCCCAAAAGAAGTAAAGTAGGCGGAAAAAAACAGAAAAGAAAATTTGAGTTCACGCCCCATCAGTATTTCCTATTGCCCCCCCAATTAAAAATGTCTGTATCCGGCCCTGATCTGAACTGTAATCTTACAATGCTGTCCTAGAGTCACCTCAACACTTCATGGACAGGTGACAGAGTCTTGTGTCCTAGAGTCACCTCAACACTTCATGGACAGGTGACAGAGTCTTGTGTCCTAGAGTCACCTCAACACTTCATGGACAGGTGACAGAGTCTTGTGTCCTAGAGTCACCTCAACACTTCATGGACAGGTGACAGAGTCTTGTGTCTGAGGAGGTATCAGTGCTCTCAGAAAAGGGATTAAAGACAGGGCCATGGGGCCACTTCTGAATGACTGACAGTCTAATCATGCACCACTTAACACATTCAATCCAGGAAAACATCTTTGTCATTTTAGATTTTATTATTGTATACCTTGGGTATTCAAAAATAGCAGATATACAAGCTCATAGCGTGGCTATGAGATTTTGTGCAAATCTTTGAATATATATATATCTTTAAAGCGAACATTTGTAACTCAAATCTTGCTTCTGTGAGGTCCCTGAAACATTTTCTTTTTTTTACAAATGTTCGCTTTAAAAACATATATTCAAAGATTTGCACACATTTTCAAGATTAAAAAAAAATAGCAGATCTACAAGCTCATAGTGCGGCACTCGGTGCCGCACTATGCGCTTGTAGATCTGCTATTTTTGAATAGCCAATGCAATCTAAAATGACACAGATGCGTTCCCGGTTTCAATGCGGGTTAACCACAAAAATATTGTAAATTATTTCAGAAATGGCTAATCTACAAGCTCACACCATGACACAATGGAACGTGCTGTGAGCTTGTAGATTGTAGATCTCAGTGGCCTATATAGACCTGTTGTCATGGATAGGTCCATCAAGTGGTTGGTGGATATAGTCTTGAGGTTGAGGGGTTTTAAATCTACAGCATATAAAACTCTCTACAAAGTGAATGTGAATGAAAGCCATGGCTTTGTGACACACTGTGCACAAAGCCAGAGCAGTGTAAAAGTACTGTAGAGTTATTTGACGTTATGCGACACGGTTCTTTATCTTTGCCCCAAGCGGGACCAAAGAAAAAAAGAAAGAAACACTTGGACAAGTTTTGAAGCATGTAGATATGTCACACCCATGCCTTATGGTTCAGACTGCAGACAAAAACAATTTTGGTTTTCAAATATGATCTTTGGTACTGACTGCCCACACTGTTTGCAAGTGATCAGACGAGATTTATGTATTCAGACATCGTTTAACTAAAGTATTAGACTTTATAGTAGGTTTTTGTTTAGGTTGAGGTTGTTAGTTAGGCTTAACTCAGGTTTGGTATCTTTGTCTCCGCCAGGCCGAAAGGCATGGTGGAGACTATGTTTTGCACCCTGTCTGTCCGTCCGTCCGTCCGTCCGTCCGTCCGTGTGTCATTCTGTCTGTGAGCAGCTAATCTCTGGCACTGTTGGCCCGATCGCTACGGAACTGTGCACACACACACTCCCTGGATGCCAAAGCAGAACCTCTGCCCCGAATGTTTCAGATTGGCCTGTTACAGCGCCACCAGGAGAAATGGATATTACTCCTACAGATTTTGTCCACACATCACGCAAAATCGGTACACAGTATCTCTATAGTCATGTGATCAACACGGATCTGTCCGTATTTCAATATTCCATCCTGATTGCCTAAGATTGGCTTCCAAAGTTTGCAGGATTGGTTTGTTTTGAACAAAATGCCTCAAATCATGAACAAATGTGCACACACATTTAGAACATTGTAGAATGGTAAAGAAATAGGCACTGGATTCAGAAATGTTGTCATCTTTGTCTAATGTTGGAAGGATTATAAACATGAGCGACGTGTAGCGTTGGAGTTTTCACAAAACATTTCAAGGGGACTGAATCAGATGGCTTGGAAATGTCACAGTGTGTGAGCGCGCTGAGATCACGCAGAAAGCAATTCATTTGCTGTCGGGCTGAAAACCTCGTATAATTCTCTGTGTTTCAACTTTTTTATGATTGTTCTACTTTCTAGCATAGGAGAGTGTCACACAAAAGCAGGGGTGACAAGAGTACTCAGATGTTTTACTTAAGTACAAGTGTCAATACCACAATATAAAAAATGCTCTGTTACAAGTAAAAGGCCTGTGTTCAAACTGTACTCGAGTAAAAGTATTGGCATGAAAATATACCAAAAGTAAAGAGGTACAACCATGTTTGAAAATAGCAGATCTACAAGATCTTTCAAATAGCCTAGGTATAGCATAGGGCTAAAGTGGTTAATGTATGTTTTATAATATAATAATTTATATCTACAAAGTAACTAGTAACTAAAGTTGTCAAATAATTGTAGTGGAGTAAAAGTACAATATTTGCCTCTGAGATGTAGTGGAGTAGAAGTAAAAGTACTGAAAACTGGAAAAACTCCAGTAAAGTAAAAAATACCTCAAAATTGAACTTAAGTACAGTACTTGAGTAAATGTATTTAGTTACTTTATACACCACTGCACAATTATAGTGAAAATACTCACGGCACATCGATATCGCAGCGCGTTGTGAGCTTGTAGATCTGCTATTTCACTGCTGTATTTACTACAATGATTTTTAAATAATAATAATAAAACGAAACGGTTTTGGGACATACCAGGGATTTACAGCCGGCGGCGGTGAATTGCAAAACGTGGCGCTCCAGTGGTTTTCTACAGAGGATTACTAAAGTTTGATCCTGGATTAAAGCACAGATAGATTTGTGGATATTCTCAAGTGATGACAATCTGCAGATAAAGACGGAGCCGGCACACATTCTTAATGATTACAGCGGCTCCTCTGTGACTTTAATACCGCTGTCGAGCTTAGTTTTGTCTCTCATACAGGATCTGTTGCTGCTTGGGTCTAAGACAGGGGTCTTCAACGTTTTCAGTCCAAGGACCCCCTAGCTGAGAGAGAGAGATGAAGCAGGGACCCCCTCTATATCGTATAGAATTGTTTCAGATTTTTTTTAAACTGTTTACTTGGTCTGCTCTTTTTTTCCCTCTACACCAAACACCTCTTTGCCAAAAATAGCAGATCTACAAGCTCACAACGCCTCGCGCTGCGAGGCATTGTGAGCTTGTAGATCTGCTATGTTTTGGCTCTGCTGACACTTGAATCGTTTTGATCGTTCCACCACTAGAGAGCAGCACATACCAAGCTTGATCGGCTCGCTGACACACTCGCCCCCTCCCAGACCCACTCACACAGTGAAACACATGAACCGGATGTAAAATGTCTCAGATTCTGTGATCAGCGAAAATTACGATGTGATACACGACGGGGATGACTGTTCGTCACCCAGACCATAGATTATAGGAGGGGAGGTCTCCGATCGTTTTTTATAGCGTGTGAAAAACCGTTTGTTTCCCTATTATGGTCGAAAATGACTGGGGGGAAAAAATTAAAACCGGAAACGGAACCCAAGTCATGAAACCGGATGCAGTGGTGGGTGTAGTAAGTGGAACCTGAAACAGCCTGATTCATAACAGAATAGCGTGATCAGAGCATAAAGATCAATAAAGACCATAGATCGCATTAATGCGATCTTGGCGGCCAGGCGCGCTATTTATTAGATCGCAATAATGCGATAATGGCGGCCAATGAGTTAATAATAGTGGTCATGGCTAATTCACGGCGTCATGTGTTCAGTGGTTGTTGGTCATGTCTTTGCTACGGCGTTGCTCTGGCTGCTAAACAAATACGGTGGAAAATAACATGGGATAATAATTCTCCCTGTGGCACAGGCTGGGAAATGACCCGGAGTTATCACTGTTCCTGTCTGTCAGAAGCCTATTATGGCGGTCAATACGTTAGAGTTATCTGGCGCTTTGCCAGGCTACAGCATAGTGAACCCATCAATACATGAATTCCTCCTCCAACCCGGATACGCCACGTTTCCTCACATCGCTCATTGATTTGGCAAAGAGTGGCTCAGTGATTTAACCCAGTCAATCCGGTGTCATTTTTTAGATTTATTTGGCTATTAAAATAGCAGATCTACAAGCTCATAGCGTGGCACTGAGTACTGCACGATTTTTAGATTGTTCTAAAAATCTTCTATTTTTAGAACAATCTTGAAAATGTGTGCAAATATTTTTTGCACACTGTGTTTTTGTAAGCAAACATTTGTAACTTTTTGGGGGTCCCTGGAACAAAACATTTTGAGATGGGGGTCCGCGGCCAAATACATATCTAAACATGATTTCTAAATCCTAACAGAATGTTGCTATATCAGTGGTGCTCCAACTTGTCCATGTCAAAGACCCCCCAAAATGATACGTATTTGGCTGCGGACCCCCATCTCAAAATATGTTGTTCCAGGGACCCCCAGAAGCACAGATCGGAGTAAAAAAAAATCGCTTTAAAACATATGTGTATCTATGTATGTGTATGTATATATATATATATATATATATATATATATTTATTTGCACAAACTGTCCACAAGTTTTCAGAAAGATTGCGGATCTACAAGCGCATAGTGCGGCTACAAGCTTTAGCCGCGCTATGAGCTTGTAGATCTGCTATTTTGTAATAGCGAAAGACATCTTAAATGACACAGATGCGTTCCCGGTCTTCATGGGTTAAGGAGTAGTGTGCCGTAGATGAGTTAGGAGGGTCAGCGTACCATACATGCTCCTTACAGTGAAGGTGATAAATCAGTTGTCACAGCTAGTGTCTCCTGGTCGGCTGACACAGATCAATAGATGTATAATCCATAGACCAAAGCCACCAAAGACCAGTGATCCCTGTGTGGACACATGACCGCTGTCTACTGGTGCAGCATGCAGCGGCACTTGTGATCTGTGGTGTAAAGTAACTAAGTACATTTACTCAAGTACTGTACTTAAGTACAATTTTGGGGTATTTTTTACTTTACAGGAGTATTTCCAATTTTCTGTGCTTTTACTTCTACTCCACTACATCTCAGAGGCAAATCACATACTTTTACTCTAATACAATTATTTGAAAACTTGAGTTACTAGTTACTTTGTAGATTATTATTACAAAACATACATTACCCACTTCAGGCCTATATGCATTTCGGCCATTTGAAAATAGCCGATCTACAAGCCCACTATGCGTCGCGATGGACACATTGTGGGCTTGTAGATGTGTGAACTTGAGAGCTTGTAGATAGACTATTAAAAAAAAAAAAATCTTAAGAAAACATTTTAAACAATTGAAATATTTTTATGACGTTTTAAAATATTTTCAGATGGGGATACGTGGACCTTTACATGATGTTGAGAACCACTGGTTTAAACAACATTATGAAGCTAGCCCTACACTTTAGAAACAAGCCCAAACGCAACCCACAACTACCAATATTTACAAGCGACTTAAGAGAAAAACAAGACCAAAGTCGCTTATAATAAGCAGACCTGGCAACACTGGTTCCAGGGCTCTGTAGCTGAATGAAGTGGGTGTAGCTGTTAAAGGAGACCTCCTCTTATATCACTTTTATCCCCGTTTAACGTGTCAGAATATGAATAAAGTATAAAGTGCTGTACGGCTGAAGGAATGTGCTTCTTGAACTAGGGTCTGCTTCCTTACATGATTCATAGAGCTGCTGCTGGCCCTATATTACATTATATCATATACTTTTTATCAGGGAATGGACAAACTAGAACCCAGTGGTGTAAAGTAACTAAGTACATTTACTCAAGTACTGTACTTAAGTATAATTTTGAAGTACATTTTACTTCACTGGAGTACTTCCAATTTTCAGTACTTTTACTTTTACTCCATTACATCTCAGAGGAAAATATGATACTTTTGTTTCCATTGTGGTCCTATGACAAACTATCATAGAGCACCGAAGTCCTGACGTCACTGCCGCTATAGAGGGCGCTGTCCCCCTGGGTCACGGCGTTATTCTTCTTAGATCACCTCACTGTGTTCCAAAGATAAGTGTCATTTTTAAGACTTTTTAAGGCAGAATGAATTACATTTTCTCCATAAACAGGCTGTATCAAATATGAACTAATATCATAAACGATGCAGAGCCACAAGATGTGCACACATGTTCAACATTTTCCCCCCTAAAAATAGCGGATCTAATGAGCTTGTATATCTTCTATTTTTGAATAGCCAAATAAATTAAAATGACTCAGACGCGTTCCCAGATTGAATGGGTTAAACAAAACAACAATACAGTGTTACACATCTCTTTGCGTCTTGACAGTGTGTGTGTCTAGTCTGTGGCTCAACTCCTGTTTCAGGGCTGTGTTTTATTTGTGACGGTTCATTTTGGGCCGTGTAGCTTCAAGTTCCCTCTACACCACTGACACCAGCGGGAGAGAGAGAGAGAGTTTCACCTGACTCAGTGGTGGAAAGTAACTTGAGTATATTTACTTAAGTACTCTACTTAACCCATGAAGACCTGAAGCCGATTCTACACATGTCTTCTTAATCCCAACAGTATTCTGATAAAAACCTATGTTTCTATATCAGTAGCCTCGATCTCCAGGCTTTTATTGCTTAGTTTTGCTAAAAAATAAAAGCCTGGCCCAACTATAGCCTGTACTGGGTATGAGGAAGTGTTTCATTTCCCAACCAACCAGAGTGCAGTGGGCGTCGCTCGTAATGTTGTGTTAACGGGGCGGGGGTTGACGGACAGATCGGTGAACCAATGGGATCAGGCGCCGTCTCTCGCCGGCTCTATACACACGCCCCTTTATACACGAAATCAGGAGGGTTGCAGCAGGCTACTATATCAGTGGTTCTCAAACGTTTTCATGTCAAGGACCCCCAACATTATACGTATTTACTATTTGGCCGCCGACCCCCATCTTAAAATATGTTGTTCCAGGGACCCCCCAGAAGCAAAGATTTTAGTTAAACATCTTCGCCTTAAAACAATATATATTCAAAGATTTGCCCACATTTTCATATTTAAAAAAAAATAGCAGATCTACAAGCTCGTAGCGCGGCACTCGGTGCCGCGCTATGAGCTTGTAGATCTGCTATTTTTGAATAGCCAAAGTGTAAAATAATGCTTTTTAGCTCAAATCAAAAAGTGACACAGATGCGTTCCAGGTATGGTTATGGTACTTTGAGGTTTTTGTACTTTACTTGAGTATTTCCAATTTCCAATCCTTTTACTTCTACTCCACTATACATCTCGGATCCAAATATTGTACTTTTACTTTTTGATTTATTTGAAAACTTAAGTTAGTAGTTGCTTTGTAGATTTTGATAATTATTACAAAACATTAACATTAACCACTTCAGCCGTATATGCATTTTGGCCATTTGAAAATAGCCGATCTACAAGCTCACAATGTGTCGCATCGCGACTGCATCTATATTGCAGTATCGATACTTTTACTTAAGTAAAACATTTTGGTACTTTTTCCCACCACTGCAGCAGTCAGTGGAAACGTCTTCCACGGTGTGACTCACTGTGTGGAAATGAAATGAAATGAAATGCTGCATAAACAATGTCACACCGTCTCCTCCTGCCTCCCAGAGAGAGAGAGAGACTGCAGTGTGACCCCCCCCAACATATCATGTTGGGAGGTCCTTGACAGTGGTGGAAAGTAACTAAGTACATTTACTTAAGTACTGTACTTAAGTACAATGTTGAGGTATTTGTACTTTACTTGAGTATTTCCAATTTCCAATACTTTTACTTCTACTCCACTACATCTCAGAGGCAAATATTGTACTTTTACTCCACTACAATTATTTGAAAAGTTTAGTTACTAGTTACTTTTCAGATATAAATTATGATATTATGAAACATACATGAACCACTTTAGCCCTATTTTATACCTAGGCTATTTGAAAATAGCCGATCTACAAGCTCACAACGCGTCGCGATGCGACGCGTTGTGATGCGACGCGTCGCATCGCGACGCGTTGTGAGCTTGTAGATCGGCTATTTTCAAATATTTAGTACTTTTACTTTTGGTACTTTAAGTACATTTTGATGCCAATACTTTTGTACTTTTACTAAAGTAAATTTTTAATTCTGGACTTTTACTTGTAACAGAGTATTTTTATATTGCAGTATTGGTACTTTTACTTAAGTAAAGAATTTGAGTACTTTTTCCACCACTGGTCCTTGACATGAATACGTTTGAGAACCACTGACATTATAGCAACATAAGTAAAAAAAAATATATATATGCATTTAGGATTTAGAAGACATTTGTAGAATCCCCAGAAGCAAAGATTTGAGTTAAAGGGACTACACCATGAATTTTAACTTTTTCTTATTTTTTTGTGTGTTTTTGGTCTCCCCTACCTCTCTTCTATCCCCCAAAAATACCCCAGTTTGAACACTCAGGCTTTCACAGCAAATCTGGGGTTTTATGTAAATTGGTCTCAAAACAGGCCAAACTGATTTGCCCCCGAAAGTGACGTCACTAGCGGTACAATCTCCTCCCCGTTTTTCAGTTCCAACATAACAAAAAAAATAATATATATATATATATATTTGTTTAGCTTTTTCCACTCAGAACCAGGAGATAACACGCATACACACTGGCTCAATAGTGCCACGTGCCAAATCAGGACAATGTGGTATTGCAGGTAAAAGTGCTTTATAAGCCAGAGAGAAGTTAGTTGGAATGAGTATATCTGAGGCTTGATTTAGGCTCAAACCTTTTGAAAAACGTTTGAGGGACATAAACAATATGATATTAATTTTTTTTCATGGTGTAAATCCTTTAAACAAAATGTAAAAAATGTATTCAAAGACTTGCACAGACTTGCACAGACTTGTGTTTATCTGATCACAAAAAGTTAATATTGTAACTCTAAAGGAGAAGATTTTTGATAAGATTAAACATACTTGGGCAGAAGAGATCTGGAGTAAACCAAAATTACGTACACATCGACAAATTAAACATGATTATTACACCGAAAACTATGTTTTATTTAACCTACCAAAGAAAAGAAGATCACTCTGTGCTCAGATTAGAGGAGGTATACTGCCACTTTACATTGAAACAGGTTGCTATGTTGGGTTGGATGAAGAAGATTGAATCTGCCAAATGTGTGATCTAAATGAAATAGAACATGAGTATCATTTTGTTTTGTATTGTCCTTTTTATTGTAGGGTCCGTGAAGAGTTGTTTAAGAATGTTAACTATGCTGATAGTTGCCACGCTATGTTGGACATCAATGACTCACAACTTATTAACTGCTTATTTGAAAAATATTTATTTAAACTGGCAAACTACCTGGAGAAAGCCTGGGATATGAGGAAAAAAGCATTGTACAGCCAGTAGGAGACATGTAAATCATGTTATGTTTTGTTTTGTTTTGTTCGGTCGGTAATTGTTGTATATGATCAGCAATACCGGTAACCAGTATATGAAACTATTTTTTGTGAATATTGTAACTGTCTGAAAAGGTGTCATATAATCCCATGAGGGATGGGCCACGAGGTGGCATGACACTTAAATAAAATAATTCATTCATTCATTCATGCACAAATTGACTGGTCTAATTGAAGAGTAATTGACGTTATGCCAGAGCTTTGGCCGCTGTCTGCCTTGTTAACTGTTATGTTGTTGTCGTGTTGTTGACTACAATATCGACTACAATAATATTACAATAATTGTGATACATTCATACCAGTGTGGTGTCCAGTATCGCACACTCTAGTCTAATATTCTCTTGAATTGAGTTAACATTTCATGCACTATTGAGTAGCTACTAAGCTTACAGACATACTAAAAGTCTCACAATTTGACGTACTAAATATGTTAGTATGGAATTTCAGACGCAGCTGGAGGGCTCTGTTCCATTCAATGTTGCACAGTAGCCTCGTTCCCAGCCTTACTCATCTGCGAAGAGAAAAGCCTGTCACTTCCTGTCGATTTCATTGAAAGTCATTGGATTTCATTGGATTTGATTGGATCAAATCAAATCGACAGGAAGTAATGCCCACAACGCCCTTGGAAACCTGTGGATTCTAAAGCACAGTGTCCATAGGGGACGGAACTTCCATCTTTTTCGACCAATCTCAGCACTCGTTTCATTCACGGAGAATGTAAACAGATTTGTAAAGCGTTCGACATCATTTCCTTATGGGCAGTACTTCGCCAAATTCCGGTACCTCCACTTAGACACTCAACCTGGGTAGGTCTTGCCCAGTGTGGTACCACAGTGGTTCTCATTTTTTTTTATTTCAAGGGCCCCCAAGCCATTTTGAACCCCCTCAACAAGGCACAATGAGGGTCCCTGGAACCCAATGTATAGACCCTGGTGTAGCAGAGTGTTTCCAGTACCAGCACTCTGACTCTGTTTGACCAGAATGGAACAGAGCCTTCAATACTATCATTGGTAACACCTATGGAAGGAGGAAGTAAGGAAGAGGCCCAGTTTCTTTCCAATATGGCTGCTGTCTGTGCATAGAGCCCATTATACAGTACTTTTGTATTGAGGGTCAGAGGGTCATTAACGTTGCGATGGGAACGATGTACAAAAACGAATTTCACCCACTTCTTTACCTTGTAAACCTGTGATGGGACAATAAAACTGATTCTGATTCTGAGAGGATGTTGGTTTAACTGGAGCTTCATGCAGAGGCAAACTATTTGTGAAGTAGAGCAGGTCTTATATGATGCAGTGAAACTGTGTCGTATGGAAGCACATGTACGGCACTGGCAACACTTGAAAGGCCTTAATCGTGAGTTTGTTTTCCAGTGGTGGAAGAAGTACTACATTTTTTTTGACTTAAGTAAAAGTATCAATACTACAATGCAGAACTACTCTGTTAGAAGTACAAGTCTGGTATTACAGAATTTTCAGAATTTACTTGAGTAAAAGTACAAAGGTTTTGATTGTCATCAAAAATCACTTAAAGTACCAAAGAAATCTTCCATTTCATGTTTTCAAAATGTATAAATATCATTTGAAAATAGCAGATCTACAAGCTCACAACGCGTCACATCGCAATGCGTTGTGAGCTTGTAGCTCGTCTATTTTCAAATAGCCGGAGTCTATTGAGGGCTGAAGTGGTTTATGTATGTTTTGTAATGATATTTCTATTCTTGTAAATCTACAAAGTAACTAGTAACTAAAGTTGTCCAATGATTGTAGTAAAAGTACTATGTTTGCCTCTGAGATGTAATGGAGAAACTGGAAACTGGAAAAACCCCAGTAAAGTAAAAATTGTACTTAAGTACAGTACTTGAGTACATGTACTTAGTTACTTTCCACCACTGGTTGTATGGAAGCCCATTTCCGGCACTGGCAACATTTGAAAGGCTTAGTTTGTTTCCCCCTTGCAAATTTAGACATTGTATTATTGAGAATTCTGAAATAAAAGTCACAATTTGCGACGGAAAAAAAGTCTGCATTTTGAGACATAAAGCAGGAATTGCGAGACAAATACTATACCCACAGGCATTTGCTTTTCATTTTTTAGCCAGAGGAATGTGGAATTGTTCTAAGTCACTTCTCCTGACAGAGAGACGGCTCAGACAGAATTCACACGGCACTATGATCCTCAACACAGAACAAGTGCTGGGAAAACGTTGCATAAACAAGAGTTTCTACCCAAAACGGAGAGACTTCTCTCCTGAAAAAGAGAAGATAGTTAGAATGTTCCCGCATTCTCATGAATAGACAAATACGGGTTCAAACTTGTAAATGGCAGACACTGAAACATTGAATGTTCCCCTTATCTTTACAGAACAGTGTTTCACAAACTTTTTTTTTTTAACTTTATGAATAAAATAAAATAATCCGCCACACTTTCTTCACTGGCACGATAAGGACAACTTCAGGCATCTATGTCATTTTAAGATTTATTTGGCTATTCAAAAATAGCAAAAATAGATGGGGCACTCGGTGCCGCGCTATGAGCTTGTAGATCTGCTATTTTTGAAATATCCTGAAATTGTGTGCAAATCTTTGAATATGTATTTTTTAAAGAGAACATTTTTAACTCAAAATCTTTGCTTCATGGGGGTCCCTGGATCCATATATTTTGAGATGGGGGTCCGCGGCCTAATGCATATCTAAAAATGTCTTTGTTGCTATATCAGTGGTTCTCAAACTTTTTCATGTCAAGGACCCCCACAATTATATTTATTTGGCCACGGCCCATCTGAACATATTTATTTCCAGAGACCCCCCAGAAGGAAAGATTTTAGTTACAAATGTTCGCTTTAACAATATATATGTATTCAAAGATTTGCACACATTTTCAGGATTTTTTTTATCCAAATGTATTTAATAGCCAAAGTATAAAATAATGGCTATAGCTAAAATATGCTACTATGTCTCATCTTTGATTTAAGAACATGATGACATCATAGATTAGATTGGCTCTGTGATGTGTGTGTGTGTGTGTGTGTGTGCGTGTGCGTGCGTGCGTGCGTGCGTGCGCGTGCGTGCGTGCGTGCGCGCGTGCGCGCGCAACCCAGAATAAATTCATTGGGCTGGACGAGGCCCAGACAGTATAGTTTGCATAATGCTGCCTGTGAGATATACACAGTATTTGCATTATGATCCCTTCTAAGTAAATCAAACAGAACTCATAGGATTTTTATGCCAAGATGGTTTGTCATTGCATAGGCTACTGGTACAGAGAGGTGCCAGCCATCTATTCTGGCTGTTTGTTAACCTCAATGAGAGAATGACAAGACATGTGATGTATGTACTGTAACCGTACTGTACACGATGGACAGTGGAGAGACCTTATTTTCTTTTATCAGAAATATGCAAGGCCTTTCTGTGTGGAGTTTGCATGTTCTCCCCGTGTCCCCTAGGGTAGGTACCCTCTCAAAAAACATGCAGTAATCCTGGTCTCTACACTGCCTCCCCCTGGTCAGCAGGGGCGCCTGATGGAGGGGAAAGGAACAGGTCGGAATAACGTGTTCCTTCCACGCGCTACGTCCTACCGGGGAAACTCCCCCCTGTCAGGTGATAAGAAGCTACGTCCTACCGGGGAAACTCCCCCCTGTCAGGTGATAAGAAGCTACGTCCTACCGGGGAAACTCCCCCCTGTCAGGTGATAAGAAGCTACGTCCTACCGGGGAAACTCCCCCCTGTCAGGTGATAAGAAGCTACGTCCTACCAGGGAAACTCCTCCCTGTCAGGTGATAAGAAGCTACGTCCTACCGGGGAAACTCCCCCCTGTCAGGTGATACGAAGCGGCCCTGCTCACTCCTCATGCTTTGAAGGAAGCATGAGCTCAGTTCGGGGCTCTCCCCAGGCTGGCAGAGGGAGAGTAGTGCCCAGGATTACAGCTTAGGCAATTGGTACTGGGTGAAAAAATGGGTTACAAAAATCGTTGGGGAAGAAAAACAGAAAAAAAGATGGACAGTGGAGAGACCTTATTTTGTATCATGTAAGATAAGAAAAGAAAATCTGAGTTGAGCCTGGATGACCCAATGGATCCCATGGATGCCTTATAGTAAAAATATAACACAAACTAATTTTCTGATAACATATTGCTTGAGGCAAGTACCTTACTGCAGTTAAAATCCACTCCATCAATTAAAGTTCCCTTTGAATGACTATACAGAAACCTGGCAGAAAACATTATCTGAATGTGGCTTATACGGGCCTCAGGATGCTCTGAGGAAGCTTTTGTGAAGTTCCATATCTGAGGTGAACTTAAGTTTTGGTAAACCCGACCCACGCAGCACAGACCCAGCATTTCAATTAGCCCATTCAATCCGGGAACCCATCTGTGTCATTTTGGATTTCTTTGGCTATTCAAAAATAGCAGATCTACAAGCTCATAGTGCGGCACCGAGTGCCGCACTATGAGCTTGTAGATCTGCTATTTTTGAAAAAAACGTGAAAATGTGTGCACATATTCGCTTGCCTTTTTTTAAACGAACATTTGTAACTGAAATCTTTGCTTCTAGGGGGTCCCTGGAACAAAATATTTTACAAACGTTCGCTTAAAAAATATATATATTCCAAGATTTGCAAAAATATATATATATATAGCAGATCTACAAGCTCATAGTGCGGCACTCTGTGCCGCGCTATGAGCTTGTAGATCTGATATTTTTGAATAGCCATGATGCTTTCCCGGTCTTAATGGGTTAGGAAGTTTGTCGATTACACTCTGCAAAACTTCACAAAATGTCGTCCCTTTTGTTTGATTAGTTTCTGTGGGTTTTTATCAACGCAGTCCAATTAGAATGTGAAATATATCAGTCTCCATTGGAGAGATGAAGAGATGCCCACTGCTCCCTTTCCCTGAACAAAAGGCTTTCAGTTCACTCATCATCAAGAGCCCGATGCTCATTGGATTTTGATGTAAATTGAAACTTTAGACCAGATAATTTTGTCTCATGATATGCCTGACTAGGACGAGAATAGAATCATTTCAATAAGCGTCCTCTTGTCTGTCGTGTCATTACGGCCTTTTGTTGCCATCATGCAGCGCTATAGATGATGAAATGTGAGCCACATCCTAAACTACTAGCATGTCTTCATGGATGTACAGCATTTAGGTTTTAATATTAACCAAATTAAGACCGGGAACGCATCTGTGTCATTTAAAGATTTATTTGGCTATTCAAAAATAGCAGATCTACAAGCTCATAGCGCGGCACTCGTTATTTATTTCACTTCATTGAAACATCGTGAAAATGTGTGCACATCTTTGAATATATATTTTAAAGCGAACATTTTTAACTCAACTCTTCTGGGGGGTCCCTCCCTGGAACAACACATTTTGAGATGGGGGTCCGCGCGGCCAAATACTAAAGATGTTTTCTAAATCCTAACAGTATGTTGCTGTATCAGTGGTGCTCCAATGTTTTCATGTCAAGGACCCCCCGGGACCCCCAGAAGCACAGATCGGAGTTACACATTTTCACGATTTTTCAAAAATCGGCACTCTATGAGCTTGTATATCTGCTATTTTTGGATAGCCAAATAAATCTAAAAATACACAGATGCTTTCCCGTTAATGGATTAATTGAAGTTGGAGTTGAGCAGGGTTGCATTTTGACAGGATATTAAATCATGGACAATATTTTTAATCTATACAATAGCTTCAACTTTTGCACACAAGAGTGTAGACGAGAATGCTGGACTGATCGCTCCAGCACAGTTTGTGAGATCAGCTCCAGAAACACACAGAATGACCCTATTATAGACAGCTAGACACCGAGATTATCTTGTTATCAAGATAACCTGGTGCAGCTCTGTGTACCGTAACGTTTCTGTTTCCCCCCCCCAAGTGATGAAGACGGTGTGTGAGTCTTTTAAAACTGCAAATTAATTGATAGAAACTTGAATTGATAGAAACGTAGGCTTCTCCAGACCTTCAAGGACTTTTTTTTTACAATATTCAGGACAATAGTTGATAGCAGATGATTAGATAGTGATACCAATTATAGTAGCAACGTGACACAAGATAGTATGAAACTAATATCATATTGAGAAGAATCTCCATTGATTTCTCCAATTAAAAGGCATACAGATGTGTCCATTTATATTTTACTACTGCTACTGATGCTGCTGCTACTGCTGCTGCTGCTACTGATGCTGCTGCTGCTACTGCTAATAAAAACGCTTTTCTTAGTACGCAAAGTCGCTTTACAAAACCAATCAAAAAAACTACTTTATTAGGAGCGAAAAAGAATGAGAAATGGGAAAATACACTGTAAAATCCTCCGTGTTAATTTAACTCTGACTTAACACTTAACTCTTGAACCTCACAGGTCCGTTCAGGGCCTTGTTTACGCTCTCAGTTATTGTTTGAGTTATTGACACTGTAGGACATGTGAAGTAAGTAAGCCTCCATTCTAAATATGAGCCCTTTTCTAAACACCACCTCCCGTCTGTCTGTCTGTCTGTCTGTCTGTCTGTCTGTCTGTCTGTCTGTCTGTCTGTCTGTCTGTCTGTCTGTCTGTCTGTCTGTCTGTCTGTCTGTCTGTCTGTCTGTCTGGTCTGTCTGTCTGTCCCAGTGCCCCCCAGGGCTGAGCCCCATGAAGGACGGCACCGGGTGCTATGACCACCACATCGGCATCGACTGCTCCGACGGTTTCAACGGAGGCTGTGAGCAGCTGTGTCTACAGCAGCTGGCTCCTCTGGAGGACGACCCAACGCTCTACAACATCCAGATGTTCTGTGGGTAAGGAACACATTTCACATTTTTCCCCCATTAACATTGTCATGATGTGCCTTGTTGGAACAAGATAAGGGAAAGTGACTGATCACTAAATTCTGTCCCAATATTACAGTTACACTGCTTTCAGAGGTGGAACCCATATATATATATTCAAATATGTGCACACATTTTTCACGATTTTTCAAAAAAATCGCAGATCTACAAGCTCGTTGCGCGGCACTCGGTGCCACGCTATGAGCTTGTATATCTGCTATTTTTTAATAACCAAAGAAACCTAAAATGACACAGATGCGTTCCCGGTCTTACTGGGTTAAGTCAAAGTAGTAGTACCACAATATAATAGTACTGTTACAAGTCAAAATGTTTTATAATATAATAATTCATATCTGCAAAGTAACTAGTAACTAATGTTTTCAAACAATTGTAGTAGAGTAAAACGTACAATATTTGCCTCTGAGATGTAGTGGAGTAGAAGTAAAAATATTGAAAATTGGAAATACTCCAGTAAAGTAAAAATACCTCAACATTTTACTTAAGTACAGTACTTGAGTAAATGTACTTAGTTAATTTCCACTGCTTTGATCCAGTGATGGAGCATATGTAACAAGGCAGAATTACAGGTGCTGTAAGTGATGTATGTTTGGTTAAAACAAAAAGGTTTATTGTTAAAAGGAGAAGGCTCAACATTGTGACAGTAATCATTGCTATAGAGTGTTTGTTCAGTAACAGGAGTCTCCATGACTCTCCACCTCTTAATATAAACAGAACATACATTTTCAGGCCAATTCCATCCAATCAGGAAAGGGAACCCATTTATCAGCTTCATTTTGATATCGTTCCAATTTCAATGTTGTCTGTTGATGTATGTGTCACTTCCAATTTAATGTGTTTATGCTGTATTCTTCATGAGTTCTCACTCCTGATTGGATCTAATTGGTATCCGTACCTGAAAATGTATTTTATGTTTACTAAAGAGTTGAGGAGATGAGCAGACCATTATGTAGTCTATACTCTATAGCAGAGGTATTCAACTAGATTAGGCAGGGGGGCACATTGCAAAATGACTGAATGATGAATGATTGAAGTCGGGGGCCACAAGGTCAAACAAAAATGTACAAAATATTGGTTAACTGTTTGACCGTTTTTTGTGTGCTAATAGGTCCGATAGGACACAACCATGGACATATTAGGTTCATTATTAGGTTCATATGGTTCAACTTATTAGGGCCTGCTTCATACTGCATTTATCCATTTTGATGTTTGATAGGATTTCTGTACCAGTCCTTTATAATGCACAAGGTTAGATTTTGATATTAAGAAAAGAAGAAGTAGATATGTCTCTGGAATGGAAGCGTCTTTGTGAGAAGAGCTTTGGAGGCAGGCTGGCAAGGTGAAGTGTTTACATGTTAGTATGAATGAAAGGTTTTCGCATTGTGTTTATGTGTTGAGCACCCGGGTGATAAGAGCACAAGCTCACATGATATGTTTGAAGTGGATGAAGATGGAGAAGATGGACAAAGTACACACAAAACTAACACATACTCACATCCACTCAAAGCTCAGAAATTGTTACAAATTGATGGTTTGTGATGGATGAACTGCACTCAACACTTGAGTAGAGAAGTAGTGTTATATAGACACTCGACAAAGCCGGTTGCACCGCGGTGGATTCAAACCCCCAGCCTCCGCCGTGGTGGGCAGGCACTTTACCGCTACGCCACCCGAGCGTCACTGTATCAGTCTCTTTAAGTCCTCCACCCTCTGGCCCCAGGCAGGACAGAGCTGTTGTCTCTGTCTGTCATCCATAAGGGACGACAACAAACTCTCACCAAAAGGTCACATGTTCTGGGGAAAATGGTCAAAACGAATTCATTATTTTCCCATTTTAATGGTGCAGAGGGTTAATCCATTTCAATACAATGAGAAGACAAAGGACAAAGGACATGAATATTCTCTGGTGGAGTGGCCTCACTAGTCAGACTGTAGTAGAATGAATGCCTGACACAAAGTGAAACATTAAAGTGGTCTTAATCCGCTTACATTGCAAGGACGGAACCCACCAGCTATTTTTTTAATAATTTTTTTTGCGATTCAATGATCACATATTGAAATATGAATGAATTTGCACTCTTGATTCTGAGAAGCCACTGTACTCATCCTCTCAAGTTTGAGAGGATGAGACTACATTTGGGGAAATGTGCAGCAGCAGGGGGGTCCCACATTTACAGTGGTGTTTTTTTTTCTCTCCAATATTCAATACTTTTACTTCTACTCCACTACATCTCAGAGGCAAATATTGCACTTTTATTCCACTACAATTATTTGAAAACTTTAGTTACTAGTTACTTTGTAGATTTTCCTTATTATTACAAAACATACATTAACCACTTCTGCCCTGTATAAACTTTGACCATTTGAAAATAGCCGATCTACAAACTCACAACGCGTCACAATGCGACAGCCTTGTGAGCTTGTACTGTAGATCGGCTTGCACTGAAAACAGAGATTTGGTGATTTAAGCTTGAGTTAAACAAGGAGCTGCAAATCTTCAGATAATGATATCTTGGATTCTGAAATTTTTTTCCCCAAAATAAATAAATAATAATAATCAAACTACTACTATATATATTATATTTTTAACTCAGGATTTTTCGTTCTTGGCACTGAGGGCATTCAGAAAAAACTCGGGATATCTCGTTGTGGCATCATTTTGGGGGTCCTTGACATGAAAAAGATTGAGAACCACTGATATAGAAACATACGTTTTTCAGAAAACTGAGAAGACATTAGTAAGAATCGGCCTCATGTCTTAATGGGTTAAACAGGAAACCTCCTCTGGGCTCTGTGAACACTCCAAGCGTCATGTAGAAAAGCCTTCACACCATACATTATTTACACTGACAATGAGAATATTACAGAGACACGGTTTTTATATGAAAGTGTGCCTTCTATTCAGTCCGTGGCCAGGGAAGCGTTGCCCCTGGCATTTACAATAACACCCTCTAGATAACGTAGAGGAAATATACTGCATGTTTTGGGTGTATCATTTATTAAATGTCACTTGTAGGTGCAGTGGATACAATGAGTGAATGAACCCTTTTCTCCCTCCTTTGAACGTCTACTAAATTGGCGGTAACAGCCTGACCTTTACTGAGAGACTCCTTTCTTGGTGTATAGGTACACGTACGTGAAAGTCTCTTTCGTCGAGGGAAATGTGTTTTGCTCGGTTGAGTTGAGTATTGATGAGTTCACAAATTGCAGGTGTGTGAAGTAACTAAGTACATGTACTGAAGTACTGCACTTAAGTCAAATGTTGAGGTATTTTTTACTTTACTGGAGTATTTCCAATGTGCAGTACTTTTACTTCTACTCCAGTCCACTACATCTCAGAGGCAAATAGTGTACTTTTACTCCACTACAATTATTTGATAACTTTAGTTACTTTGTAGATTTTCACTAGTATACAAAACCACTTCAGAACTACTTTGGCCATTTGAAAATAGCCGATTTACAAGCTCACAAGTTGTGAGATTGTAGATCTGCTATTTTCAAAGGATTTTTATACATAGTCATACGTTTGAAAACGTGTGAATTGGCATAGGAAGGAACCTTTCATTTCCCCAACCAACCAGAGTGCAGTGGATGTCGCTCCAAATGTTGTGACGTCAGGGCTCTCTATAGACCATATTCACACGGCGGCCATGTTTCTATGAAGTCAATGAAAGTAGCCACCCCGGGTGGCGGCACTTTCAATGTTAAATTCCAATATGGCCGCCGTGTGAATATGGTCTATGCTGCACATTGGAGGAGGAGGAGGAGGGGCACGGAGCGTGGCGGGGGCGGGCGCACAGATAGGTGAACCAATGGGAGCTCACGGTTGTTTTCACCGGATATTTTGAATCCGCCCATCTAGACCAGATATCAGACGCGCTAGGAATGCGACAAAAACAACCAAAAAATCCATGAATTCAAGGATTCCTGGGGTATATGCAATTGATAGAAAATAAGTCATTTGTTTGGGTGAAGTACTACTTCACCCTTTTCTAAGTGTATGGATGTGGCTAATCCTACCACGTTGTTGTTTATCAGAAAAGGGCTCTCAGACGTTAAGTCCCTGGATACGTTTTTTCTCACACTCTCTTTCTTTCCTGCTCTTTCTGACTTCTCTGTTTTCATCAAACTTTCCTCTCCTCTCTGTCTGGCTTTCTCTTTCCTCTCCTCTCTGTCTGGCTTCCTCTCCTCTCTGTCTGGCTTTCTCTTTCCTCTCCTCTCTGTCTGGCTTCCTCTCCCTCCTCCTTTACGTGTTTTTTACTCATTTCACACAGAGTGCGACGGATGTCAAAACATCATAAATATGAAGGAGTCTTGAGAGGCCTGTCACTTGTTTGGATTCTATCTCCCCTCTGCTTTGATATGAAGGATTTTGTGTCAGTTGAATTGCATTAATAACTGATCCTTCTCTGCTGAGTAGTGAGCTCTGCTTCACGCAGCATTCTAAAGCGTAATGGAGTCCAACGTCTAAGCAGTGGTGTTACAAGTACTCACATATTTTACTTAACCAAACGTATTGGTATCAAAATGTACTTAACCCATTCCATGCCAGAGTTTAATATCATAATGTACTCACCAGTGCCAGCGATTTATTGTTATTTTATTAATTTTTTTACGTCGCCACAGACATCGCTAAATCCGTTAAAATCGCACGTTCAACTGTTTGTAAACACACAGGGGATCTGTGTGAAACGCCCAGTGAAAACCATTTCGATCTGCGATCCGCCATCTTGAAGCTAAAGCGGTTTATGCTAAACAGCGATCAGCGATGAGAAAAACAAGTATTGGAAATTGGAAATATTCAAGTAAAGTAAAAATTCCTCAAAAATGGTACTCAAGTACAGCAATTGAGTAAATGTACTTAGTTACTTTACACCACTGATTCTAAGTGTAATGGAGTCCACCTCTAAGTAAACTGTGAGTTTCTCTTCAGAGCCCAGTGAGAGAGACACAGGGCTCTGTAGGAAAACAAATCAATAATCCCGGCAGCTTGCTTGTAGCGATGTTTACATAATGCTTACCTCTTACATAAGCCAGCCAGGTCACTTAACACTTGGTTATAGGTAATGCTTTTTTTGTAATAAAGGTTAAGCTTTCCTGCATTTCTACAGTCATATTCAAAGACTGGATCCCCACAAAGTGTACCGGCTGGCAGCAGGAGAGCCGGACATTAACCCTTTAAGACCGGGAACGGATCTGTGTGTGTCATTTTTAGATTTCTTTGGCTATTAAACAAATAGCAGATCTGCTATTTTTGAAAAAAATAAAAACGTGAAAATGTGTGCAAAACTTTGAATATATATATTTTTTAAAGCGAACGTTTGTAACTCAAATCTTTGGTTCTGGGGGATTCTAAAAATGTCTTCTCCTCCTAAAAAAATTACAATAATATGTATTTGGCCGTGGACCCCCATCTCAAAATATTTTGTTCCAGGGACCACCAGAAGTTGCAACAGCGTGTAAAAATGTTAAAAATAAATATTCAAAGATTTGCACACATTTTCACAATTTTTCAGAAAATAAATCTTAAAATGACTCACAGATGCGTTCCCGATCTTAATGGGTTAAAAGTGTATCCGTCTGCCAGTGTTAATAGTCATTTTTTGTACAGTTTACAAACGACCAACACAGCATTAGCAAATCAAGCGATGTAGACATGTTAGCCGAGAGCTCAGCGAACCGTGCTGTGCCGTGAAATGTATTTATTTCTTCTTTCACCTTTATTTATTCAGGAAGGTCAATTGAGAGCCAGCTCTCTTTTCCAATGACGCCCTGATTACAGTGTACAAAGCATAGAACTCAGAGTATTCCTCACAAGTATTTTAAAGCGATCAAGTGAGATCAAGTTCACAGTTCCACATGTGAGGGGCATAGTAACGAAAGGCCGTTTTACCCAGTTCCGAATTTTCTAGGGAAGAGGGAATTCCCTAGGGAACGGGTGTGGTGATGGCCAACTTTAGGTTCTAATAGGCTGTTAAAGGAGCATTTCACCCCTGGAAGAACTTGCAGTCACTCAATGTTAATAATATATATTAATTATGTATTATAATATAGTAGATAACAGTAGCAAAATTTCAAATTTGCACCCGAAAAATATAGAAGTCTTGACTTTGACTGGATGACTGGGGTTTGGCTGCATTACTACAATGACCACAATGCTTTGTGGCACTGCACTTCCTTGTGGGGAGGAGGCTGCGTGGGGGCGTGGTCTACATTGTAACTTTCCCCTCCCAGTTCTCACTACAACAACATCAACAAACACATACAGCACATTGGCCAGTGTTGCCATGTCTGCTTATTATAAGCGGCTGGTTTCTAAAATGTAGTTGATATTTGGGCTCGTTTCCAAATGTTTTGATTGTTGTTTAAACCAGTGGTTCTCAAACATGTTCATGTACTTTTCCACGGACCCTCATCTGTGCACTGCGCGCCAACATATTTGCCAGGGAAACCCTACCAAAAATGTGTTGTTAAAATTAAAAAAAAATATTCCACATTTTGCACTTTTTCCCCTCAAGATTTTTTGGAAAATAGCAGATCTACAGCTCACACTGCGTCACATCGTTACGCATTGTGAGCTTGTAGATCGGCAATTTTCAAATAGCCCATGTCTAGGTTTAAAGTGCTATTGGCACAGGTATTTTCTTTTGGGCTTGTTTTCATATACCTGGTTGCTTATTTCTCTCACAAGATCTGGCAACACTGAATGCTGAACTTTTACGACTTTTTTGTCTACCTTTGGATCACAAAACACGACATCGAAGCCATGTTCTTTCTTGGACCACGTGAAATCAGCCTCTGTTGAACCAGTAGTTGGACCAGTAGCCTACCCATTGCAAGTTACCAGGATGTCAGTCCCATCATCACCGTGTCTTGGCTGCTGTTGTATTGTGTTCTGTATTGATTTGATTGTATCTTATAGTGAACTAAATATATATCATGTATAAATTAGCATAGTAACACTAACCGTGTGTGTATGTGTGTGCGCGCGCGCGCATGCATCAATTTTTGTTCTACATTCCATCCCACCATGTAGACAGTCCGGTGCTGGTGACGTGACGTCCATCTTCTACTTGGGAGTCGGGACATCCATGGAGATGCAGCATATAGTCAACAATATAATAATATAACAAAACGTTTCATACTCATGGTCATGTGTGACTCCTTATTTCTGAGAGCATATGTTTCACTGTCATTTCCAGTTATATTCTTTGGACTAAACTTAAAGAAAACATGGGCATTACTTTAGAATGACATGCTAATGTTCAAATACTCTTGTCATACACAGCCTAATCGTTTTTTGTTTTTGTTTTTCAACTGAGACCGTTTCATGCTTTCAATTGGTGTATATGGATAATATTAGGTTTTACTATAGCCTATTGTATCTAAGACTAGTAAAGTTGAATCCAATGTGCTGGGGTCCCCAGAAAAATAATGATTACATGTAGAAGTAAATAGGCTACTAACAGAATGAACAAGACCTTTTCACTATTATATCTGTAATGCTTACAGTCATGTAATTATGTACCATTCTGCCAAATGAAAGACCATCTCCTATATCATGAAACAGTATCAACAAACAACCCTTATAGAATTGGGTGTTCATACATTTTGTCATTATAAATGCTTACACAATGTAGAATATACCAATGAGTAGAGCAAGCAGTGTGTAAATGTAACCGTTTTATTTTGAAAAATAATATATATGGCTGTAGTCAAAGGTCTTGGTCTTCATCAGCAGTTCCTTCATTTTTGCAGGCTGACGACACCACTTTCTGTCCTGTCATTGGAAAGAACACATTAGATTAGACTTGTAGTTTACATGGATATCACCCGAGGTGATACCTAATTTATTCTTAGTTGCATGCGCACTGAAAATAGAAGACCTACAAGCTTACAAAGTGTCGAGTCCACGATGCGTTGTGAGCTTGTAGATCTGCTATTTTCGGGACCTGACGTCGTCATGTACTCAGTAGCTTTGAAACATGACAGTCATGGCGGAGCTTCAACCTGGTGTTTGCACTTTCTACATGTACAGACCGTACATCTACATAAACGTTCAGATTTCAAATATAAAGTGCTGACCTCATGCCACGGATGTTACAATTTGAATCGGGTGGGTCTAAGTACCAGTATCTTACGTATTGTTTAATAAAAAGCATCTTAATCCAATCGGTGGCCATTTTCACCTTATGCTTTCAATTACGCGATCCTATCGGTTGGGATGTATATTGCACTCTGATACATTATACATCTAAGAGGAAATGGCCACCGTTCGGATTTAAATGTTTTTTTATTGAACAATACGGAAGATACAGGTACTTAGACCCATCCGATTCCAATTGTAACATCTGTGGCCACGGGGTAAGAACTTTATATTTGAAATATGAACGTTTATGTAGATGAAAGGGTTGTGAATGGAGAAAGTGCCAAAACCAGGTTGAAGTTCCGCCATGACAGTCATGTTCCCAAAAAAAAGACATGGGTTTCCGTGGCTATACAGGCAAAGTCAACAATAACAAACGTTCCGTTCACGCCACGGCTCCACAAGCTAGTTTAGTCTACCCGAGGGATACAACATGAGATTATAGTGATAGTGGCAACTTTACAGCATGTTTACTTACTCGAGAGACAAGCGTCCACCGTCCACGGTCCGTGTACATTCTGTCAGTTCCACTAGGAAACATCCCGACGGGTTGTTGCTCCTCACTGTCCGCATAGCTGCGTGTGGGTCCGGGTACTAAAGTATAACTCTGATATGTTTGCAGACGCCATGATAGTACACATGTGAGGTAGCTAATGGGAGTGGTCGAGTGGGGAAAGAAGGTTGAACAATGTTACGGTGACACCTTCGGGGCCGGTCCTTTGAGCTAAGGGGGTTGGTTTGGATTTGAACTACACCTGTAGTCACCTGCAGTCATGTAGTGCGGACATAAGGTGAGAAGCTGCGGAAAACGTAATTTGACGCTATGGGCAGCAAAATCGGCGAAGATAATTAGGCAATGTCTTAAGTAAGGCTTTGTAGATAAAAACCGTGCAGTGCTGTTCTCGTCTCATAGCCAATGATGGCCAACCGACCTTTTTCTTAAAGCCATACTGTGCTGTCCCCTGACCTCTTTAATTGTTATTGTGACACGCCACCCTGTGGTTGCTTTATGTTATTTCAACCCCTCTGAGATGGTACATTCCAGTTTTGCCACCCTGTGGTTACTGTGTTAATTCATTCCTTTAGATGGTACAGTCCAGTTAAAAGCAAGTAGTTCATTCCTACATGGTCTTTTGAGAAGCAAACATGCAGCACTGTGTTCTCCACAGCTCTCCAACCTTTGTTTGTGTCTTGGAGTAGATATGTCTGTAAGTTAAATTCAAATATTATGTGTATGTTTTACAGTCTTACAAATCAATGTGAACCCAATGCAAAACTACAGTAAAGCCTATTCTAAAGAATTTTCCTTGGGAGTTTGTACGCTATCTGTCTAGCCTTTGCACAGACACGCAAATGTGAGGAGAGAATACATAAATTACGTTTCGGTTTGAAACTTGGAACTTATTTTAATGTGTTTCTTTATGGCGTATACCGCCCCCTTCAGGGGGTGTTCTGGATTACAATGGAAACCAGCAACAGAACTCAACTGTAAGCTTTATATGTTTTCCCGTCTAGGTGTATTGAAGACTACAGACGGGGGTCAGACGGGCGCTCGTGCCAGCCTCTATCTGAGGTCTGTACAGAAGGCCTGGACTGTGGGGAGACGGCAGACATCCCGGCCAACCAGACCGTGTTTGGAGATCTGTTCTATGGATACAACAACCACTCCAAGGACATCTCCACCGGACAGATCCTCAAGGCCACGTTCAGGTAGGAGGAGGACAAAGCAAGTTGGACCTTGTGTGTGTGTGTGTGTGTGTGTGTGTGTGTGTGTGTGTGTGTGTGTGTGTGTGTGTGTGTGTGTGTGTGTGTGCTCTCACGATACGATATCTGTGGCGATATTAGGCCCTCGATAACAATAATATCACGATATTCAATATATTGCGATATCACGATATATTGCATGAAATTTCACCGACGATATATCACGATAGTCCTTGTATTCAATTCATAAACACATAAAATAGCACCAAACAGTTCAAAAACATCATCACACAAATTTTGTATTGATTTATTTTTATTGATATTTTTCGGCAGTATATCGATTATTTATCGTGGGAGGAAGTATCGCGATATATCGTGATATCGATATATCGTCCCACCCCTAGCGCGTGCGTTTTCACTTTTCACAAACAATTTGGAAGCTATACTTTCTTCATACTGCAACATATTTACACAGTATTTTTTTTTTTTTTTTTTTTTTGGCAAACAAGGTAAATACTTGGAGAGAAAAGAGGCAAGATAACTGGAAAAAAGCAACTCCGTTCATGGTTATTAAAATGTTGGGAGACAAAAAAGAGACACAGCATTTACCGACACTTTCAAGACATATGTTTAAATATGTTAGCCGGGTGCGGTGTGGACGGTGCTGTGATGGGTTATAGGGTTAATTAACGTTGTCCACTTGTTTCCCTGCTGAACCCAGGACGTCAAGGAGGTCAGGGAATAGAGCATTGGTGGTTTGTGGAATTACATTTTATTTTGACCGTGTGTCTGGTTCTTCTGCTGCTGAGAGGCCCAGAGGCAGCTCGTCCACTTACTGATACGTAGAGAGAGAGAGAGAGAGAGAGAGAGAGAGAGGGAGAGGGAGGGGGAGAGAGAGAGAGAGGGAGAGGGAGAGGGGAGTGGGTGGGGGGGATGAAACAGGAAAGCTAATAACATCAAGAAGCAAAATCTCAAATGCTCTGATCTCATTTGAAAAGGGAGAGAGGAGAGGGTATGAGGAGAGGAGAGGGTACGAGGCAGACTTTGAAGAGCAGCACATGGTTTCTGCATAGACTACTGTAGGTGGTGATGTGTGATGGTTAATGTGAGGCCCATATATACCTTATGGCAAGTCAGCAGTGGTATAAAGTAACTAAGTACATTTACTCTGTACTGTACTTAAGTATCACTATGAGGTATTTTTACTTTACTGGGAGTATTTCAAATTTTCTGTACTTTTATTTCTGCTCCACTACATCTCAGAGGCAAATATTGTACTTTTACTCCACTACAATTATTTGAAAACTTTAGTTACTAGTTACTTTGTAGATTTTGATTATTATTTCAAAACATACATTAACCACTTCAGCCCCTATATACATTTCAGCCATTTGGAAATAGCCGATCTATGCTCACTATGCTGCAACGCAT
This sequence comes from Gymnoscopelus braueri, assembly GCF_963280865.1. NCBI lineage: Eukaryota > Metazoa > Chordata > Actinopteri > Myctophiformes > Myctophidae > Gymnoscopelus > Gymnoscopelus braueri. The sequence continues at coordinate 3,521,579 of NC_137611.1, forward strand.
TGTGAGCTTGGGTGAAAATCTTTGAATATAATTGTTTTAAGCGAAACAAAATTACTCAAATCTTTGCTTGTGGGGGTCCCTGGAACTAAATATTTTGAGATGGGGGATCTGCGACCACATACATATGATGTTGAGTCCTCATGTGTGATTTTAGATTAACCATTTGACCAAAGTCTTTACCACAAACTGTACAAGAAAAGGGCTTTTCGCCTGTATGAGTCATCATGTGTGATTTTAGATTAACTATTTGACCAAAGTCTGTACCACAAACTGTACAAGAAAAGGGCTTTTCTACTGTATGAGTCATCATGTGTTTTTTTAGATTGCTTGTGCTAACCCAGCCTTTACCACACACATTACAAGAAAAGGGCTTTTCACCTGTATGAGTCCTCATGTGTGTTTGTAGATGACCCATCTGAGTAAAGCCTTTACCACAAACTGTACAAGAAAAGGGTTTTTCGCCTGTATGAGTCCTCGTGTGTGTTTTTAGAGTAACCTTGCGACCAAAGTCTTTACCACAAACTGTACAAGAAAAGGGCTTTTCACCTGTATGCATCTTCTTGTGTCTGTTAAGAGTACCTTTCTCAGCAAAGCCTTTACCACATACTGTACAAGCAAAGGGCTTTTCACCTGTATGTGTCATCATGTGTGTTTTTAGATGAACCTTGTCAGTATAGCCTTTACCACAAACTGCACAAGAAAAGGGCCTTTCCCCTGTGTGAATCATTGTGTGTATCTTCAGATGTCCCTTTTGATTAAACATTTTGCCACACTCTGTACAACTAAAACGTTTCTTCCTTGTATGACTCCTCATAGAGTGAGTTAGTTTCGGTGATTTCAGGTCCATATTGTGTGTCTTGTGTGATTTTAGTGTGTTTAGAGCTGACTGATCTCCCCTAGTGTCCTCCCACTCATCACTGTCTTCAGTGTCTGATTCAGAACAGTGTGAAGAGAGGAGCTGGTCATCACTAGTTGGTTGTGATGTTCCACAGTCCTCTACACCAGCTTGTGTTTTCATGTGTTGAGTTGAGGTGCTGGCTACAGGCTCTGTGTCTCTGTTTCCATCGTCATCTTCACTTTTCACTGCTAGTAATGTCAATGTTGACCCAACAGCCTCCTGTTCCTCTTTAATCTGTGGAGGTTGTGGTTCCTCCTGGACCAGACTGGGGCTCCTCCCCTCTTCAGGTGAAACCTCCTCTTTACACAAAGGGACGTGCAGGAATTCTAGGAAAAATATATAATGATACTCTATAAAAAGGTTTGAATCTTGTACCTCCACTGCAGTACCTCAGTGCAGAGTTGTGGCTGGAAAATCAACAGATTCCTCTTTGCCCACATCTTCCAATTTTGTTTATTTGATGGTGCGCTGACTGCGCTCTGTGCTGTAAATTGTGTGGCCGTTGATTGTTTACATTGCAACGCTCTCATAGAACAATGGTTCTCAACCTTTTCAGGCTGTGACCTCCAAAAAGAATCATATTTGAACAGGGGACTCCCCACCCTGACCAGCACTTTGAATTGTAGGAGTTGAGGCATTACATTTTGTTTGACTCAGTTCTACAGTCCAACTTGAGGCGTTGTGAGCTTGTAGATCGGCTATTTTCACAATTTTACAACACTTACTGGACAATTTGGCCAATGTTTGACCATTTTGGGATGTAATAGTATAGTTTGTTGGTCTTTTTCTGTTCTTTCTTTCTTTATTTTGAGGTATTAACACATAAGCTGCCATGGACGCAGATCTGCGTCTTATTAGATAAAACCGTGGGCTGCCAGAATATGTAAGAACGCAGATCTGCGTCCTATTGTTTAATTTGGTTAATAGACGATCACGCTGTTTTATTTACATTCCGAGATCAGTTTTGTTTTCCACTCACCTCCGCTTCACCCGGAAGCAATTTCAGCGATTTCCGTTTCCGGTTTCCGGTTTTAGCTTGAAAAATGCGTTCTTTAGGCCAAAACACAGTTTTTCACACGGTATGAAAAACGAACGGAGGGCTCCACTTCTATTTTCTTTAGTCTGGGTGACGAACAGTCATCGTCGTCGTGTATCACAACGGGTCTGAAGGCCGATCGGTGATTGTCGAAAACGTCTCATCCGGAGCGAGTCAGCGAGTGATCGAGGTGTTAATTTGCTGCTCTCTGCTGGTCGATCTGTCGTATGTGTTTAAAACCGCAGCCAGACAAACTTAAATGAGTTTAAATAACAAAATAACGACAACAAAAAAACACGCAAATCGCTGGCAAGGGGGTGAGTACATTATGAATAAACTCTGGCAGTCAATGTGTTAACACGATCTTAAAAGTCCTTAAATTGTCACCTCACTGTTATCTGGGGACCCCCCCCCACCCCCCCACCCCCCCCCCCAACCCACAGGTATAGAACCACTGTCATAAAAGATGCGAGGAGGGTTGAGAGAGGCGAATGAAAGGCGGTCCTTATTATTTTGATAGTAATGACTTGTAAATGTTAGATCAATGAGTCTTCTGCAGCAGGTTAGTTAACACTGAAGTAGAATTAACTTCAAAGCTTCAAGTGAACCCAATACAACCATCGTCCGATTCATGGTACATTTAGACAGATGCCGGGGTCCATGCATCGATGTAGTCACATTGTTAATGCTTAAATCAATCACTGATTCATATCGGTTCATCTTTACTCCCTCAGTACCGGCACACTTTCTCCAATAAAATAAATAAAGAGAGAGAGAGAGAGAGAGCTTGAAACTTACTGAGATCCAGGTCTTCAGGTTCCTGTTTAAGGTGGTCTTCAGTTTCCTGCTTAACAGAAACCGTCCTGGCTGGAGAACTGATCTTCACCTGCAGACTGGGCTCCACACACTGGTCTGGAATGAATAATTTGTGGAATAGAATAAGGCATTTGGTGTGACTTATATAAAGAGTGTCTCTATATACAGTGGTAGCCAGTTGGTTTCCTCGCCATTTTCAAAACAGTACTGAGTGGTACTGACGGGTACCTTTCTCGGCCACACCCCCAGATTCTCAGCCGCGCCCCCTAGATGTATTGCATCTTATTTCAATGTGTAGTGTGGCCATTCAGCCACGGGGTGGCGCGTTCACAGTGAGCAGCATAGGATTGTATCTCCTGCCACATTTAGCCGATCTACAAACTGACTGTGAAGCTTGTAGATCTGCTATTTTCAATCGGCTGAAATATACTTAGAGACTATAGGACTATAAGATATGTATCATATTAAACTTTATAAACAGCCGAACACTCCTGTATAAAACTGAACCAGACTAAATTGATTTATGAACAAGAATGTATTTTTTTTAAACAATTGTAAATCTAATCTCAAAATTTAAGAAAATCTAGCACGTGGTATTTTTTGTATTTCTTATTTGAAACAACCAATCAATTTGATAACATATTTATGATCCTGAAATAAATAACACAAGTAGGTATAATGTTGTTGCCGTATAATGTTGTCCAAAACTGTTACTTTTCAGAATGAAAAAAGTAGCACAAATAGCAGATCAAAAGCGTGTAGATGGATCACTGCTTTTGTGACACTGTAGGTTTGATGAATTAGGACATTAATTTTAAAAAGAGATAAAAACATAGAAGGTTAAAATATGAAGATACACGAGTTCTGCCCGACAGCAACGATATGTGAAAAAAAGAGGAAACACAGCTGTTATAGTAGAACAGTGAGAATCATGTAGATCTCAGGATTCACATGAGATGGGTTCATCTTTACACCCTCAGTACCACCGGCCCCACTCACCAACAGAGTGCTTGAAACTTACTGAGATCCAGGTGGTCTTCAGGTTCCTGTTTAACAGAAACAGTCCTGGCTGGAGAACTGATCTTCACCTGCAGACTGGACTCCACACACTGGTCTGGAATGAAGGAAAACAATAAATACTTTAATACTAAGGACTTTCTGACATGAATAAGAACTTAAATAATAAGACTTTATGTGACATGAATAATGACTTTAATAAATAGGATAGCTTCTCAATTGTGGCGACATATTTCCATCATTTGGATCCCTGTGTGTGTGTGTGTGTGTGTGTGTGTGTGTGTGTGTGTGTGTGTGTGTGTGTGTGTGTGTGTGTGTGTGTGTGTGTGTGTGTGTGTGTGTGTGTGTGTGTGTGTGTGTGTGTGTGTGTGTGTGTGTGTGTGTGTGTGTGTGTCAACAAAGCAGAGTCTAATGGCTGATCTACAAGCAATGATCCCCAAAACAGATCTATAACCTAACAACACCTCACGATGTAAATGCTGTGTCATGCCTGCAGTGTGTAGTTTGGTGTTGTGTGTATGTAACAGACATACCTGCAGTGTGTAGTTTGATGTTGTGTGTGTAACAGACATACCTGCAGTGTGTAGTTTGGTGTTGTGTGTGTAACAGACATACCTGCAGTGTGTAGATCGATGTCCATATCAAAATCAATGTCCAGCAGTTTGTTTTGTGTCTCCAGCAGAGTTTCTAGTGGCTCTATCTCTCTCTGGAAGAGGTTGCCCATGAACTCTGCAGCCGCACTGAGGCGCTCCAACACAAACACTCTGACATTAAGCTTCACACAACAAACATCAGCACCACACTGCTGTTTGTCCAAAACACACACTATCTCCTCTCCCACCGACGTCATGTGTTCATTTATCTTCAGCCGTACAGACTCCATTTGACACGTTTTTACCTCCTTTATGACACGTTTTTCACCACGACCACAGAGTTATTAGTTATAATTATAGAGTTATAATATATCGTGCTGCGTCATGACCCTCATTTTAGCCAACTATGGGGCTGCTCGGGGGTTGGGAGAGCTTCTGCCACACAAGCACCGCCCACGTCTGTTTCCATTGGCTGCATCTGGTGGCTTTTGAGCGTTACTGTGGCTCAAGTTTAACGGCAGCCTTTAGTCATCAGTAACCTAATCCTTAAATAAATACGGCACGACTGTCTGAACTTGTTTGACAGGATCAGAATGGTGTAATCAATACTGGCGTGTTTATTTTGGATCAGAATGGTGTAATCAATACTGGCGTGTTTAATTTGGAGTAAAGTCCACCGGCCACACAAACAGTAGCATTCATGAACAGTGTTTTAAAGTAATGAGAGTAAAGTAATGTAAATAGTTGGTCATGTAAAAATAAGTTATAAATAATAAATGAATAAATAATAGTTACTCTCATTACTCCCCAACACTGTAAATGCGACCGTTTTCCTTGCCGGTGGTTTGGTGATTGTGATTATTGAATTATTATTGATTATGAAGGCCCCTCACAACCAACGTGTGCACGTGTGCACATAAAAAAAAACAAATCTGTAGCCTAGCTGAAAGATACTCTGCTCTAGCTGATGATATTTTAGCACTTTGGTTAGAAGGCTTCCTCTAAGCTGTAATGAAAAGTCGAGAATGAACACATCCCTATGGTTTTCATTAACAACAATGACATCAGGGGTGTGAGCTGATATGTTAGAGAACACAGAATCATCGTTACACAGGTTAAACATGCTCGGCTTCACAGTAGAATGCTTATAAAGCATGATGGAGGACCTGCAAATAGAAGAGATATCTTTTGATATCAAATCCACTATTCTGTCATGCCTACTTATGTAGAGTCCCCTGTATACATGGCACCCATTTAAGATGTGGGACATGGTTTCAGCTATTTGTTCATGACCATAATGTATCCAGTGAGGAGCATGGTTGCCTGGAAATCAGATGGAGAGGTTAAGTTTAGATGGTAAAACCTGCAACCTCGCTTTCAGAGTAAAGACAACAATGCACTCGTCTAAGGCAACATTTTTTAACACAGAGTGAGAGACAGAATGGTCCGCAGCAGGGAGACATGCAGTCTTCCCTTGCAGTCTCGGCTCAGTCTGCAGTGTTGCCGCTGCCTTTGCTGTTGTGCCCATAAGTGGCGACTTTGGGCATTAGTCAGTGGGAGTTGGTGTTCTGTTCCACACACAGTCATAGATGCTCTGACAGAGATACTGGGGTCAGATATAAAGTCCTCGGAGACAGCCATCGCCTCAGAGTTAGACCCTACCCACTTCAAGGTAACATCAGGCCAACAGCGCAGCTCGTTTAAGTCCGGCCAGTATGACCACACACCGAAGCCGGGGGAGCGACTGGCTTTCCACTAAGTTTCCTCCTGAAGCCTAGGAAGCTAGGATCCGAGCCACATGCCAGGGAGACCTTATGTTGTTTTAGGTCCAGGAACAGAGATGAACGTGCAAGCTCTCTCACATTGTGGTCATCATTTTTTAGCATATTTAACAAAAGGGAGAGCCCCGTAGCAATATATGTCCATTCATTCCATTGTGTGTGTTAAGACCAGTCCATTGTCTCACTAGGTGTACTGTTTTGTCAGTCAAATCACATAGTGATTTTCGTGGAACATGTACATTGGAGAAAATATGTTGTACCTGTTGTACCAGGTCTAATTTAGCAAAACACTTGTTTTTAACAAAATGCCTCAAATCATGAATGCAGTGTCCGATTGCCGTGCAAGGCCTAAGGAGAAAGGGCACCCCTTTAACATCGGCCTATTATAGCGCCACCAGGAGGCCACAAAAACCTACCTGACCTGGCGGAGACCTGTGCTCCGAGGAGCTCTTTTTCCAGTTGTATCTGTTTTTAGAGTGGTACCAGCGGTTTCCCCCACTCCGCCTTGTAGTACTCATGTAGTACTGCACACTACTATACCGTATTGTTGTCTTATATGCCTTTTAAATGTATCTGGATGGCCCACTTGGCGCATCACAGATAATCTACACACACTTTAGGTGTCATTGTCTCCAAGTATCCCCTAATGTACACATTCTATCTAGTATCTAGACTTGGTTGTCGTTGATCTACACCTGTGATTCTCTATAATTTCCAAATTGTATTTGCATTGATTAGAGCAGGGCTACTCAACTTAAGATGGCTCAGGGGCCACTCAGCAAAATACCAAAAGTCCAAGGGGCCGCCATAAAAATGACGGGCCTATTTTGGATTTTTCGATTTTGTAACACACAAGAAAATGTACATTTTGACATCATATTCTTTTCACTGTACCAGTTTATTTTGTGTTGTGTGTATGTCCAGTGGCAGCAACCTATCCTGGGCGCGCGGCAAAGCCGCGCGGCTTGAAAAATGTGGGGGTCAAACCCCCCCAAAAACCCGAAATGCATAGAAAGCTATGCATTATACCTGTAACAATTGATGCACCTGTATGTATGTCTGTCTGTTTGTTTTTGAAAAATGTTTTAGCAACCCATATATATTTGAACGGAAATGTATATTTTTATCCTGTGCTTAAAAAAAAAAAAAAAAAAAAAAGGGGGGGTTTTTTGACCATGAGGGGGCCGCCAAGACGCTGCGATCGGGCCGCATGCGGCCCGCGGGCCGCGGGTTGAGTAGCGCTGGACCATAACCCCATTTGAAAAGATGTTTATCTCTGGAACACAAATGTAAGGATTTTTTTTAGGAATGATTCAGTCCAATATTATCGGTCCATTATACCTGTCTATGTACTGTAGGTATGGAGTGACCTGGTGCTCTCAAGCAGCATGTCCTAAGAGCCCATGTGTATGCTTTAGTATTTGTAGTTTTATACTGCAATGATGAGCACAATTAAGAATTTCATCCACCTTACTTGTAATGTGATGTGACAATAAAGTTTGATTCTGATTCTGATATCCATGCAGGCCAGAGTGTGGAGTCAGGCACGCATTGCTCAGTAATCATTAAGCTGAAATACTTAAAGTTGTGAAAGGTACATGTGTCAGTGTCCTTGGCATTGTTCAACACACATGCTGCCTCTGACCCTGATCTTTCAGTCGTCGTAGCAACACTGTAGTAAGAATGAAACAAAGATACATGTCAGGTAGAGTGCAAGAACATAATAAGTAGTAACTCTAAAAGTAAGTTAAAACGGGATAGCAAACTGTCATGTTAGAAGGGAAATCACGATTTTAAACGTCACTGTTAGGGCTTTTAACAGTGTCCAGTATCGCCTGTAAGCCAGGCACACAGCAAGGAAGAGGAAAATGGAAAGTTAAAGCCCACAAGAGCGAGTTTATTAACCACAGGTTAACAAAAGGGAGAGATGAGGGGTGTAGGCTCCGCTGGCATGCCCCGACTCAGCTCAGAACCCGTCCGTCCGTCTGTCCGTCCGTGTTAGTGTGCACAGCTAATGTTGGATACCGCTGGACCAATCAGCATCAAATTGTGCACTCTCCCAGTATAGGCCAAGGAAGAATGATGATTTATTCTTAACCCATTAAGACCCATGAGGCCGATTCTACAAAATGTCTTCTAAATCCTAACAGTATTCTGAAAAAACTTATGTTTCTATATCAGTGGTGCTCAAACTTTCAAGGACCCCCAAAATGATTATGTATTTAGCCGCCGATCCCCATCTGAAAATATGTTGTTCCAGGGACCCCCAGAAGCAAAGATTTGAGTTATTATATATTCAAAGATTTGCACACATTTTCACGATTAAAAAGAAATAGCCAAAGTGTAAAATAATTCTTTTTAGCTCAAATCAAAAAATGACACAGATGCGTTTCAGGTCTTAATGGGTTAAATATATATTTATAGTTACAAATGGACAGCCCTTTAATGTCGCACAAAGAGGATAAATAATGCCGCTGATAAAACTGAAATGGTGGGTCCTTCCACTTTATGCGTCTTGTATCTATACTGTGTATGAAAGTCCTAAGACAATCTGCAGCATTGCTTGTAATTGTTTTAGAATGCTGTACGTGACTGACTGTATGTACTGCAGGTTTACAAATGCATAAGGCTTTGTGATAATAAGGCAGCAGCTGTTACAGCTTCGGATATGCAATTGTAAACAACTGCTCGGCGTTCGTTGGCAATTAGAATGAAATGCTATTACCGGAATGCTATTACAGTTTCACACGAGATGTTTCCGATGTGCTACTACTTAATCCATTAAGACTGGGAACACATTTGTGTGATTTTTTTGGATTTCTTTGGCTATTCAAAAAAACAGCAGATCTACAAGCTCATAGCTATGAGCTTGTAAATCCGCTATTTTGGGGAAAACAATTGTGAAAATGTGTGAAAGTCTTTGAATATACATTTTTAACTCAAACCTTTGCTTATGGGGGTCCCTGGAACAACATATTTTGAGATGGGGGGTCCGCATACATATCATTTTGGGTGGTCCTTGACATGTTTGAGAACCACTGATGTTATAGCAGCATTAGTTAAACAAGAAACTGTTAGGATTTAGAAGACATTTGTAGAATCCGCCAGATGCCAAGATTGGAGTTAAAAAAACTTTGTTTAAAAAATATATATTAATATATATATATATATTTAGATAGATATAGATAGATAGATAGATAGATAGATAGATAGATATATATATAGAAAGTTGTGTGTGTATATATATATATATATATATATATATTCAAAGATTTGCACACATTTTCACGATAAAAAAATTAGCAGATATACACATCTACTGTATGAGTTTGTATATCTGCTATTTTTGAATAGCCAAATAAATCTCAAAATGACTCAGAGGCTTTCCTGGTCTTAATGGGTTAAAGTATTACTGTCGAGGAAAGGACACACACACACACACACACACACACACACACACACACACACACACACACACACACACACACACACACACACACACACACACACACACACACACACACACACACACACACACACACACACACACACACACCTCTAGCCCATTGGCCTGTTGAGACGGTGTCTGGCCCCGTGCAACTCAACTTTTTACAAAGGAGCAGCATTCATCAAAGCACTTTCCTGGGGATTGAACAAAAAAGAAAAACGGAGAGACGAGGGAGTGAGTGAGAGAGAGTAAAGGGAGAATGAGACCGACCCGGATGAAAGAGTCGTTATTATTCTGTTTCATACCCAACGCCAGCCATGGCGGCGCTTGAGACTTTCCCTGGCACTTCTTCAGAAGCCCCCCCTATACCCCACTGCTGTGGAGCCCCCCTATACCCCACTGCTGTGGAGCCCCCCTATACCTCACTGCTGTGGAGCCCCCTTATACCTCACTGCTGTGGAGCCCCCCTATACCTCACTGCTGTGAAGCCCCCCTATACCCCACTGCCACGGTGCCACAAAGCATCTGTCTCTGTCTCACCAACCCGATCTCCAGAGGAAACGTTCTCTTTGAACGTTTTTGAAATTCCGTGAATAGACACGGAAAAACCCGAAATTCCGTGCATAGCCGCCTCGCATCTCCCCCATTGTGACTAAACCATGACGGAGGCGCGCAGTCACAGGCGAACTGTCACCCCGTGAAGGACCACCGAGGGAGCTAAGGCGACCGAGTTGCCGTCCTGAACGGTGTGACGTTCGCCTGTGACTACTCAGCGCCGTTTCAGTTATGTACCGATAGGCACAGAATCGTACATTTTTTTGTGGGGACTGCTTGCGACTGGTTACGCCCACCGTGGGACTCGCCGTACATATGCACGCAATTTCGGGGTTTCTAGGCGACTATCCACGGAATGAAGTGCACTGGATCCGTGCAATGTTACGGAGATCTCTGGAGATCAGGCTGGTCTCACACAGTCTGAGCCGTTCAAATTATATTGTCTTTAAAAGAACTGAAAAATCTACTTTGACTACTTAAGCACAGTGGTGGAAAGTAACTAAATACATTTACTTAAGTACAATTTTGAGATATGTGAACTTTACTTGAGTATTTCCAATTTCCAATACTTTTACTTCTACTCCACTACATCTCGGATCCAAATATTGTACTTTTACTCCACTACAATTATTTGAAAACTTGAGTTACTTTGTACTGTAGATTTCGATTATTATTACAAAACATGCATTAGCCCTATATACATTTTGGCCATTTGAAAATAGCCGATCTACAAGCTCACAATGTGACGCCTTGTGAGCTTGTAGATCTGCTATTTAAAAACAATATATATATATATATATATATATATATATATATATATATATATATATATATATATATATATATATATATATATATATATATACATTTGAAAACTTGAAATGGGACTTTCTGCATAATGAGTACTTTTACTCAAGTACATTTTCAATTCCGGACTATTACTTGTAACAGTATTTCCATTTTTACAGTATTGATACTTTTACATAAGTAGAGAAATTGAGTACTTTTCCCACCACTGCTTAAGCCCTGTATACTTACTTACGTATGACAAAAAGCGAACAATAGCTGAAACCCATGCTCACAATGCATCACATTATACGCCTTGTGAGCTTAGATTTGTTTGTCAAAGATGTCAAGTTTGTACGTTGGTCCTGCAGTAGGTCCATTGAGATGCTTAATGGCATCTTAATGATATACACTGTATGACTTTTGAAGTCGTCTGGGAGTCATCAGATCGTCATGTATTTTACACAAACACAAATCTCTTCTTGAAATGGTCATAATATTGGTGTGGTTTGGTTACACTAGTAGGGCCCTTATTAAAGGTCTCTTAAATCCACGTCTTAGGCGGTAATTACGTGACAACACCGCCATCTTATGCGCAATCCCTATTATGCAAGGTGTGCGACACACAAGTGCACGCACGCACGCACGCACGCACGCACGCACGCACGCACGCACGCACGCACGCACACACACACACACACACGCACACGCACACACACCAGTGTTGGTTAGTCTTTGTTGTTAGTCTTTTGAATACAATTCCATTTAGTTTTTGTGATATTTTAGTCATCTGTAATGTTTTGGTTTTTGTCTAGTTTTAGTCGACTAAATATACAGTTGTTTTAGTCGACTAAAATGTATTCCGGCGGTGCCTTGATGGCGTCGTGATGGCTGATTTTACACTTGGTCGCATGCTGAAAACAGCCGATCTACAAGCTCACAACGCGTCGCAGCTTGTAGATCTGCTATTTTCAGCATTTTCAGAGCGCAACACCCGAGCACAACCAAACATAAAATGACTTGTCTTTTAGTTCTACTGGATCTCTTCTCCACTAGATCCCTCACTAACAATTTAGTCTAGTTTCTATTTGTTGATGAAATTGTCAATATATAGTTTTTATTTAGTTTTCGTCAGTGAAAAAAGTTAGTTATAGATTTAGTCGACAAAATCAACACTGACGCACACATAACAACAACAACAAAGTAGCTCTGGTCCTCCTCTCTGTCCACATGCATGTCTCTCTGGGTTTCCCCTCATGGAGGAACCCCAGAGCCCTGAAACGCTTCTCATGTTTTTAGAGCAGGTAGAGTTACACGGCCAGATGCCTCACTGGAACATCACACATTACCACACACACACACACACACACACACACACACACACACACACACACACACACACACACACACACACACACACACACACACACACACACACACACACACACACACACACACGGCCTGATGCCTCACCACCGGCACATCGCACATGACTATTTCAAACACCTGAAACGTGTTGGTTCCAGCGTTCCCTTTCATCCTGCCTCTTCAGAGAAGTGTACAGACACCATCTAGGACAGAGATTGTTGAGGGACACAAGCGTGGCCCCCGTGGCAAGGCAGGCTGGGACCCACCTGGGCAACAGGGGGGGTGGGGGGGGGGGGGCTCTGTCCAAAGAAAGTGTTTCAAAAGACAGCAGCCGTTCTTTTTTTGAAAAATCTCGAACATCTATGTTTTTTTTTAAATAGCCCAAAATATAAAATGATGGTTAACTCTTTGACTGCCAGAGTATTTTCATAAAGTACTCCCTCAGTGCCAGCGATTTTCGTGTTTTTTTTGTTTGTTATTTTGTTATTTAATTTTCATATAGTAAGTCTAGCTGCGGTTTTGAACACATACGATGGTTCCACCAGCAGAGAGCAGGAAATAGACACTCGCTGACTCGCTGCCCCCCCCCCCCAGCAGAGCCAAACAGTGAAATAAGTCAAACCGGATGTGACGTGTTCTCAGATTCTCCGATCGGACAAAAATACGATGTGATAAACGACGGCGATGACTGTTCGTCACCCAGACTATAGATTATAGAAGTGGACCTCTCCGTTAGTTTTTTATACCGTGTGAAAAACCGTGTGTTTCCCTATTCTGGCCGAAAATGACCGTGGGAAAAAAAATGAAAACCGGAAACAGAATCTGCGTCATAAAACCGGATGCAGGTGTGGGTGAAGTAAGTGGAACCCGAAACCTAGAATGAAAAATGATCAGAATAGCGGCATCAGAGATTAAACAATGAACGCGCGTCCAACGCGTCTAACGCGTCGTCGGCCAACTGGACAAACTAGCAATTGACGCGTTATCGAGTCAACCGCAGTCAAAGAGTTAAAGTGGTTAAAATCTAAAATGACAGATCGTTCTCCCGCCCTTAACACATTAAGACCTGAGGTAATTATTTAAAAAAAGTTTTGGAAAAAAATATACTTTTTTTCAAGATTTTTCAAAAATAGCAGATATACAAGCTCGAGTGCCGCGCTCTGAATAGCCATGAATAGCCAAAGAAATCTAAAGTGACACAGATGCGTTCCAGGTCTTAATTAACACATTTGGTACCAGAGTTGTATTCAAAAACATGACGTTGAGTGCCAGAGATCTCACCGTTTGTAGCGCTACGCTGTTTACAGCTGCAGACTCCACGACGAGCACCCCATTGTAAACAATATATGTTTGCACGATGGCAATCTGGGAACCCATCGCCAACTGAAAATGAAAAACAGCGCCCTCTGCTGTTTGTTCTATGTCTGTTGGCTCTGGGCGGAAGAAAACGTAACACCAGTGCACAAGGAAACCGGGGTTTAGGTCTGCCTTCAGCTTTCACTTCCGGTGGGTGCCACTATGTTTTCATTCCCACTAAGAATATTTCTACACGGAACACTAACACCACTTCTCCCAGAGAACATGGATCGTTTTGGTTATAAGCCCACTTGTTTCTATGATGAAAGAGTAAGTTAAAATGTGAATATCTTTCCGTGGTTTTGTCTGCTCCGCGGACGCTATTGTTAAATTAGTTTGGGTTTGTTTCGAGGGGGAAAGATCGACGGACATGTGAATCCCGCCCACTACATTTGATTGGGTAAAGCGCGGCCTGCTTCCTGATCTGAAGGCACGCCCACTTGTAGCCCAGTGTGTACATGTTATGACGAGCCTTCACGACAGATTCTAACGCAGTGCAGAATCTGTTCTTGAGAGATTAGCACGATGGTGGATGGTGCTGGCTAACGCCTGGAACAATAACATCTCTCACGCCAGTCACCATGGCGGAGTGATCTCGGATCGAACAGGACTCGTTTTTCCCCACTGTTAAATGTTAAGGAAATATGGAGGTTTTTTTGCAAGGAGATGGAATGGGAGCGGACGGGAGCCAGGTTTTTTTGGCACGGTGATCCATCTGTCCCTTCCTTCTCAGAGTCACCTTGGGTGATTCCAGAGCTGCGTTAGCCCCTAATCCCCCCCCCACCCCCCTTGTGGGAAAAAAAAAAAAAAAAACTAAAAGATTGATTTCACGTAGATTTACGGTTTTGGCACCCAAGGTCTTAATGGGTTAATGTAATGTATAAGCCCTATATTATTTTTGTCACGCAGTGAAGAACAGCTCAGAACAATGTTAAATCCCTGTCTGTCAAATCCTTTCACTATAGGCTCTTCTCATAGCAGTGCCACTTGAAGCAAATCACACCGCCTGCTAATTAAAGATGGAAAAAAGGGCTGCTGCTATAGTGTGCGTCTTGTGTGCCTGCATGTGCTTGCGTGTGTGTCTTGAGTGCGTGCACGCTCTCTCTCTCTCTCTCTCTCTCTCTCTCTCTCTGGGTGTGTGTGGACGTGTTCGTTAATTGGCGCTTTTCGCCCTCCTGTGTGTGTGTGTGCGTTTATACTGTAAGTTGTGTGTGTGTGTGTGTGTGTGTGTGTGTGTGTGTGTGTGTGTGTGTGTGTGTGTGTGTGTGTGTGTGTGTGTGTGTGTGTGTGTGTGTGTGTGTGTGTGTGTGTGTGTGTGTGTGTGTGTGTGAGAGTGTCGTGCTGTGGTGTCCTGTTTATGTTGGGTAATTAGTTGCAGGTTTGTGTCGCAATCAGCCGCAGGTGTTTGTGCTCATCAGTGGTGGAAAAAGTACTCAAATGTTTTACTTAAGTAAAAGTACTGTATCAATACTGCAATGTAGAAGTACTCTGTTACAAGTAAAAGTCCGGAATGCAAAATTTACTTGAGTAAAAGTACAAAAGTATTGGTATCAAAATGTATTTAAAGTACCAAAAGTAAAAGTAGTCATTATGCAGAATGTCCCATTTCAAGTTTTCAAATGTATAAAAATATTTTGAAAATATTCAATCTACAAGCTCACAATGTGTCACATCGCAACACATTGTGAGCTTGTAGATCGCCTATTTTCAAATGGGCGAAATATATACAGTAGGGCTGAAGTGGTTAAAGTATGTTTTGTAATAATAATCCAAATCTACAAAGTAACTAGTAACTAAAGTTTTCCAATAATTGTAGTGGAGTAAAAGTATAATATTTGCCCCTGAGATGTAAGTGGAGTAGAAGTAAAAGTACTGAGAATTGGAAATACTCCAGTAAAGTACAGTAGCCTACTAGTACACTTAGTTACTTTACACCATTGCAGACAGACAGACAGACAGACAGACAGACAGACACTGCTGGCACCTCTTAAAAACCTGTCTTACTTCTTCCACCACTAACTGGACAGCCATTATAAATGTGTTTCAGTGGGAACCAGCAGCTCTCTGAAGATGCTAACAACGTTCACTCTTAACAGCTCGTGGCTATTAGCACTGGTGTTTGTAAATTGGACTTTGTCTTCTTTAATTTTTTTTGCAGTGAGACTCATTTGCATAGAAACGGGAGAATCGTGTGCCAAGTGTATGCATACCAAAATTAACCTTTTAAGACCGGGAACGCATCTGTGTGTCATTATAAGATTTATTTGGCTATTCAAAAATAGCAGATCTACAAGCTCGCTATGAGCTTGTAGATCTGCTATTTTTGAAAAAAATATGTTTTTTTTGTGCAAATCTTTGAATATATATTTTTCAAAGCGAACATTTGTAACTCAAATCTTTGCTTCTGGAGATTTTACAAAATAATGTCTTCTAAATCCTAATCCTAAAAAAACGTTTGTTGCTATTATCAGTGGTTGTCAAACTTTTTCATTTCAAGGACCCCCAAAATTATATGTGTTTGGCCGAGGACCCCCAAGTCAAAATATTTGTTGTTCCAGGGACCCCCCAGAAGCAAAGATTTGAGTTACAAATGTTCGCTTTAAAAAAATATATATTGAAAAATGTGCACACTTTTTCCACGATTTAAAAAAAAAATAGCAGATCTACAAGCTCGTCACTCGGTGCCGCGCTATGAGCTTGTATATCTGCTATTTTTGAATAGCCAAATAAATCTAAAAATGACAGAGACTATTTCCCTGTCTAAATGGGTTAAATACATGCAAATAGCATCAGAGCTCTCTTGTTTGGCAGCACAGTTAGTGGTGCGGTGCATGCTTTCAGAATTACACAGGTTTTATTTGTGTCTTATTTGCATGGTGGCGCTTTGGCAGCCGGAAACATCTGTGCAATCCTTTCTGTGGTCACACCCCCCTGAGAGTGTACGAATGTAACCAAATGGACCCAATTTGGTTACATTTGTACACTCTCAGAGTTACTAATGGATACAGTGTCGGTTAGCACTCAGGTAATTGACTGTACCTGTGGGTTGTTTTCACGGCACAACAGTGACAGGAGAGGAGACAGGGTTTGGGTCTTTTATTGCAATATGCACATACATACGCACACACACACACACACACACACACACACACACACACACACACACACACACACACACACACACACACACACACACACACACACACACACACACACACACACACAATCCCGTTGGTATCCATGCCTTGAAACACAAACATACTGTAGAAGGTTTGCACCCTAAACTGGAGTCCCAAACGTTGACTCCGTCAGTGTCCTCCGTGAGTATGTGTGTGTGTGTGTGTGTGTTCAGCTCCCCCCCCCCCCCCCACACACACACACACACACACACACACACACAGAGTAGTAGTGTATGCACGGCAACTTGCAACGTTTGGCACGCCGACTCGCTCGCTTTAGCTCACTATGCGGCTCACTTGCCTCTCGTGGCTCAAGTCGTGGTCAAAAACAATACTTTATCGGCGAAAGAAATAGTCTGCGGTTGTTGGAAAAAATTGTGGCGGCAGCGGAATTCGATCCCAGGAGGTTTGGGTTCATGGCGGTCTAATGAATAGCGAGGCATGCCACTGAGGCAGGTGCTGGAGTGTGGTTTTTCGGGCTGTATTAGAATGTGACGACGCCCCCCTGCACCGAAGGGGCTTCACAAGTCCAGTAGGGCGAAAGCCCCGCCCGGTGGGTCGATGGGAAACCCCGCCCAGTGGGCGATGGGAAGCCCCGCCCAGTGGGCGATGGGAAGCCCCGCCCACTGGGCGATAGGAAGCCCCGCCCACTGGGCGATGGGTATAGTTCCATATATAGCCCACTACCACAGCCCCGCCCCCCATCATACCACTACCACAATGTCTCTCTGGGAGTGCAGGGGCTCCAGTAATGAGATGTTAAAAAGCCAGCCTTCCTCTTCATAACTGCACTCCACCCCACATCTCTTTCTCTCCTTCCTCGTCCTTTTTCATTCTTCTGTTCTTTATTCTCTCTCTCTCTCTCTCTGTACACACACCGGCTCGGAGCAGCAGGTTGTAATGAATGTTTTAGCGGTCTTTGTTCTCATTCCGGCGACTGCCTCAGATCCCTGATTAAGACCACACTGGCCACCACAGACACTTGGTAGTGTCTGGCAAAGGAAATAAATGAATGAACACATCATCTTTTTTTGAACACATATTTTTCTATGTCTGATACGTAACTGGTTGAACATACATACACCACCTCACAACAAGTTAAAACTTAGCCTAGTTATAGCTTTAAACACATTCAATCCGGGAAGGTATCTGTGTCATTTTTAGATTTCTTTGGCTATTCCAAAAATAGCAGATATACAAGCTCATAGCACGGCACAGAGTGCCGCGCTATGAGCTTGTATAACTTGTGTAAAGAAAACTTGTGTAACCGCGATCGTCCGTTCTGTTGCTATGGGCAGTTGAATATGGCTTGTTTTCACCAAAAACACAGCCTGAGAGAAGACATCCGAGATACGTGTGTTTTTCTAAATTTCATAACATGGGACTGAACGGGTTAACTTTTTTGGGGATGACGTCAAGTCTGGTTCTAGACTTCTTCTCTCAGTCAAAGGAAGGTGGGTGAAGAGCGCCCTCTACTGTAATCACTGAAAAGACTAACAGACGTTTTAAAACGTCCTTCGCAGGCTTATGTTTTTGGTTTATGTTGATTCAGCTTTTTTTTTTGGTTCATTTTCTTTTTTGTCCTTTTTACTTAAAAAAAACAAAAAACGAAGGTGTGACTTTCATAAAGCAACGGTGGAGAAAGTGCTGTGGGGGTGGGATTTAGGGATCTGTGCTTTCCAAAAAAATAATCGGGAGACAAGTTGCTTATCTTGTAAACCATTAACACATTGAATGCCAAAAACGGTCCGGACCGTTTTTGAGGGTCCAAACGAGAAGTGCCGAAAACGGTCCGGACCGTTTTTGACCCAATTCTATTTTTATACATGTGGGCCACGTGGGGCGCTAAAACGAAACTTTGACATCACCCAAGCAGTTTCTGAGAAGAAGAGGCTGGATGTGGCTCCATGTCAAAAATCCTTCCGGTCGGCGTTTTCAATGTTATCTCCTTGATTAAAAGCTTAATATCTCCATTTCTTTTTAATGTGGTGGAAACGAGCCGTTTTCGATCGGCGATCACGCTGCAATGGAGGGTCGCGTTGGAAATATTATTGTTCTAGGCGTTAGTCGGGACCCTCCGCCGTCTCGCACGCACGCTTTGTTTACATGCATTTCCGCGTCGGGGCTTCTCACAGCACGAAATGTATAACGCAAGTGGATGGAAGAAATGCTGGCACTCAACGTATAATATTTTAATAAACCTCTGGCACCCAATGTGTTAAGAGAATCAAGCTCAAAGTTTCAAAGTCCTTCTCCACAGCCCCCACAGGAGGACGAAACAAAACATTGACTCTTTTGAAACATAAACAGCTCTGAACATGAACGTGATCATCCTCTCAGTGGCAGATGAATGCAAAAAGTTGCACGTTTTCACTCATCATCTTCTAACACTCTAATTTATTAGAGGGATCAGCTTGACGTGGCTGCATAAACATATGTTTCCATATTTCACTTCGCAACTCTTATAGCGGTAAACCTCACAATAACAACGCTAGCTGTCATTAAGCAAATGCAACAACTCAGACTCGCTCATCAAGTTGCCAATCTGAGCGCCTTGGTGACGCTGACAGCTGGAAACGTGTCTAATTGCTCTCAGGCTGAAAGTGACAGATGCCGGAATGCAGAATCAACACAGACGTCTCCTTAATGAACCTCGTGCTCCGCAATTTCCCAGGCCACAAACCCAGTAATTGCCGACATTACCTTAACCCTTTAAGACCCGGGAAAGCATCATCTTCTCTGTGTCATTTTAGATGTCTTTGGCTATTCAACAAATAGCAGATATGCAAGCTCATAGCATGGCACCGAGTGCCGCGCTATTAGCTTGTAGATCTGCTATTTTTTTTAAAAATCTTGAAGATTTGTGCAAATCTTTGAATATATTTATATGTATATTTTTAAAGCAAACATTTGTAACTGAAATCTTTGCTTCTGGGGGGTCCCTGGAATAAAATATTTTGAGATGGGGGTCCGCGGCCAGAAACATAATTGTGGGGGTCCTTGACATGAAAACGTTTGAGAACCATTGATATTAAAGCAAAATATGTCTTTTTTTTAAACTGTTAGGATTTTTTATACATTTGTAGAATCCCCCAGAAGCAAAGATTTGATTTACAAATGTTTGCTATGTATTAAAAGATTTGCGCAAATAGCAGATCTACAAGCTCATAGATCAAGCTCAGATCTATGAGCTTGTAGATCTGCTATTTTTAAATAGCCAAAGAAATGTTTAAATGACACAGATGCGTTCCCGGTCTTAATGGGTTAAAATAGACAATATGCTAATATGAGTTTGACGCTCAACCGACTGACAAAATAACCTTTTCTATGAGGAGAAAAAAAAAGCCAATTAATCAGAAAACTAAACTTTGTACCCCACAGAGCGTTATATCAGCAAACCTCCTCCCAATTATCCCCCCGTCGCCCCTTCAATCATCAGATAAACTTTGTTTCACTATTCAAGCAGCTATAGTGTCGTTAATTTACATAAGCCTAATTCCAGTGGTG
The DNA here is from genome assembly GCF_963280865.1 of Gymnoscopelus braueri. Lineage (NCBI taxonomy): Eukaryota > Metazoa > Chordata > Actinopteri > Myctophiformes > Myctophidae > Gymnoscopelus > Gymnoscopelus braueri. The sequence goes on from NC_137611.1 coordinate 3,541,919, forward strand.
TAAAGTAACTAAGTACATTTACTCAAGCACTGTACTCGAGTACAATTTTGAGGTATTGTTTTACTTTACTGGAGTATTTCCAATTTTCAGTACTTTTACTTCTACTCCACTACATCTCAGAGGGAAAATATTTTACTTTTACTCCACTACAATTATTTGAAAACTTTAGTTACTTTGCAGATTTAGATTATTATCACAAAACATACATTAACCACGTCAGCCCTATATTTATTTTGTCCATTTGAAAATGGCAGATCTACAAGTTCACAATGCGTACAGAGTGCCACGCTACGAGCTTGTATAGATCTGCTATTTTAGAAAAATCGTGAAAATGTGTGCAAATCTTTGAATATATATGAGCAGTTTATATATTAAAGCGAACATTTGTAGCTCAAATCTTTGCCTCTGGGGGGGTCCCTGGAACAACATATTTTGAGATGGGGGTCCGCGGCGAAATACATATCATTTTGGGGGTCCTTGTCATGAAAAGGTTTGAGAACAACTGATGTACAGTAGCAATATTTTGTAGAATCGGCCTCTGGTCTATATTGTATAAAATTTTGTTTCAAATTCAACTTTTTTTGTTTACTTGGTCAGCTCTTTTTTCCCCTCTACACCTACACCTCTTTGCCAAAAATAGCTGATCTACAAGCTTGTAGATCAGCTATTTTTTGGCTAAAGTTCTCAGAAAAGGGATGCTAGTGGTTCAAGTGGTTAAGGTAAAAACTAAATCATATCACACAAAGATCTGGCGGACCCCCTGTAGTAACTCTGAGGACCCCCTGTAGTAACTCTGAGGACCCCCTGTAGTAACTCTGAGGACCCCCTGGGGTCCCGGACCCCCTGTTGAAGACCCTTAGGTTAACACACAGAGCGGATAATAGCGCCCTGGGAGTGGATCCAAAATGCATTGCACGTTTTACATCTGGTACTAGAGATCACTTACATGACAAATATAATATAGTCATATTTTATTATCATAAATGGTCCCAGAATGACTAAAGCACTAATTTGCCTGAATGGATCAAAAGAGCCAGAGAGAGTGTGTGTGTGTGTGTGTGTGTGTGTGTGTGTGTGTGTGTGTGTGTGTGTGTGTGTGTGTGTGTGTGTGTGTGTGTGTGTGTGTGTGTGTGTGTGTGTGTGTGTGTGTGTGTGTGTGTGTGTGTGTGTGTGTGTGTGTGTGCGCGCGCTTATTGTATTCACACAGTGTGTAATAAAACCTTTGTGTGAACCTCTCTTGCATTTAGACAAGTGAATAATGGGGCTGAAAAACTAAACTAAAGTGCAGCCGACAGCCGTTTGAAAAAAAAAAACAAACAAACAAAACCAACCCAAACACATCACATTACAGATGAATCACAATGCACCAGAACTATCAACATAAACATGAGAAATGCTTTGCTTAGACTCAGACGAGTCTTCTCCTCCAGACATAGAGACAACGTGTTACTGTAAGTAATTGTTATTTTGTATGGATTGTCCCGTAACGATGTGCCTCTGCCAGAAGGCGTTGCTTTACTCTGTCGCTCGCTTATGATTGACGCTCGTGTGTTTTTCCACCTAACATTTATCCCCCCCCCCCACCCCCTTCACCACCCCATCCTCCTCTTCACTAGCCTGGCGTAGCCAGACTGTATCACTGTGTGGATATGAGTCTGGTGCTTCTATGAGGATGTTTTTTTTCCCCAAGGGGCGGGATCAAAAGAATGGCTCTGGAAGCAATTGGTTAGACCTATATACCAACTACCAATTACAGTCTCCCATATTTGAATACTGGGCCCTGATTGGTCACCCCAGACTTCGGTAGCAGGAAATGGATTCTCTATGGAGCGGTGCCAGACCCAAATCGCAGAGTGACATTTTTTTTATGCACTGGCAGATTAGTCTGGTCCCAGGCTACCTCTTCGCGCCTGTTACTAGCAGTGGAGAGAATAAAACTCTTTTCTATGTAGAGGCAGAGTGTGATTTGTAAAGTTCCTTTCTAATAATACATTCATTTGATATTTCACTTTACATTTTGAAACTAATCTCATTCACTGCCGAGCGTGTTTCAGAACTACCTGCAGCCACAGTGCCAGTGTGTTTGACTAACCTTTCAAGAGCCTAGAGAATATTTAGTTCCAGGACGATCGACACACAGAGTAACGCAAAGGACGGAGGAGTGTCTCTGCTTCCATTGGGGGGAAAAAAGTGTGTCACCGCCCTAACCCTCCGTTCTTTAGTTATTGGCTGTTGAATATAGCTTATTCTCGCCAAAAAACACTGAAACAAAACAAAGCAGAGAAAAATGTATGTATCTAAATCCTTTAACATTAGATGGGACAGGGCTG
>NC_137611.1:3549248-3567319 GCF_963280865.1 Gymnoscopelus braueri
GTGGTATTGCTACTCTAACTTAACTCATTGACTGCCAGAGTTAAACATCATCTATAGATGCCCTTGCCAGCGATTCCGAGCGTTTTTTTACTAACCTTTGAAAAATCATAGAATATTTTCCTTCACAGAGATCCACCCGCCGACCGCTTTAAAAGACGGAGCAGAGAATCGGAGAAAATAAATTGTGCCGCCGCGATAATCCACTCCATAGTAATGGGCAGTCAGTGGTGTAAAGTAACTAAGTACATTTACTCAAGTAATGTACTTAAGTACAATTTTTAGGTACTTTTACTTTACAGGAGTATTTCCAGTTTTCAGTACTTTTACTTCTACTCCATTACATCTCAGAGGCAAATATTGTACTTTTACTCCACTACAATTATTTGAAAACTTTAGTTAGTAGTTACTTTGCAGATATAAATTATTACATTATAAAACACACATTAACCACTTTAGCCCTATTTTATACATAGGCTATTTGAAAATAGCAGATCTACAAGCTCACAACGCGTCGCATCGCGACGCGTTGTGAGCTTGTAGATCTGCTATTTTCAAACATTTTAGTACTTTTACTTTTGGTACATTTTGGTACCAATACTTTTGTACTTTTACTCAAGTACATTTTGAAATCCTGACTTTTACTTGTAATAGAGTACTTCTACATTGCAGTATTGATACTTTTACTTAAGTAAAACATTTGAGTACTTTTTCCACCACTGTGGGCAGTTGAATATAGCTTGTTTTCGCCAAAAAGCAACATAAAGCAGCATGTTTTTCTTTAACATTAGATAGGACCGGGCTGGGTTTGTTGTGATCACATTATTTACGGATCTACTCTTCTCCAGAAGTCATATAGGATCACTCATAGGTTGGCGAACAGCACCCTCTAGCGTAACCCATTGAAAACACCACACACTGGTCAATTGGTCAGTGGCACTGTGAGCCTCGGGCAGTCAATGAGTTAAAGGACAACTTAGTTTTTTTACAACCAAGGTTTAAAGGTAGGGCAAGTGATTTGCTTTGGTTAAAATAAGTGTTAAATAGCTCTATATTCTGATAGTACTCATTGCTATAGAGTGTTTGTTCAGTATTAGGAGTATCCTTGTCTCTCCACCTCTTTATTAAACAGAAAATGCATTTTCGTTTCAGTTTCAGTTTCATTTCCAATTGTATCCAACCAGGACAGAGAACTCAATCAGGATACAGATTAAACAAGCGAAATTGGAAGTGATGACACTAAGAAATGAGCAGGCAAAATTGGAACTGGAACACTATGCAAATTAAGCTTAAAAATGGGTAGGCTACATTCTCCTGATTGGCTGAGATTTTGACACCTACCGAAAAATGTATTTTCTGTTTATTAAAGAGCTGGAGAGACAGGGAGACATCTGTTACTGAACAAACACTCTATAGCAATGATTACTATCAGAATATAGTATTTTAACCTTTTAACGAAATACTTTTTGTTTTAACCAAAAAATATCACTTACCCTACCTTTAAGTTTTAGCTTGTAATTAATTCATTCAGTGCCAAACTTATTTCTGGCTCTATCACCCCTGTGCCAAGGCCAAAAATAAAAAGAAAAGTGCTTAAGAGCCGAGATACAGCCTTTTTCAGTAAGAAGTTAAACAAGAAGTGAATGGAGCAGCAAATCTTCAAATCATCATATCTTGGGATATATATATTTTTTTTAATGAATAAATGATCATAATTTTTTTGATGTCACTCTGGGCTTATGAAAAACGTGACGTCGGCTGCCCGAATGCCCCCCCCCCGCCCCCCCCCCCCCCCCCCCCCATGTAAAAAAAAAAAAAAAAAGCGAAAATTGCTAAAACTTAAAAAAAGCAGTAAATGAAAACAAATTTACACTCATCTTTTATTTACTTTAATTACAAGCTAAAACATAAACCTTGGTTGTAAAAAAACAAAGATGTCCTTTAACACATTCCATGCCAGACGTTAATCTCATAATGTACTCACCAGTGCCAACGTGTTATTGTTGTTTTTTTGTTTTTTTCACGTCGCCACAGACCTTGTTAAAATCCTTAAGATTGAGCTGTGCACTGTCTGTTTACATCGGCGACTTCTCACTGAATCTACCAGTGAAAACCACATGTCAAACGGAGCTCCATGGTTGTAGTTAGAGCGGATTACGTTAAACAGTGATATGCGAGGAGAAAAAACTACAGGAAGAGAATTGAGTTTCAGTTTCGTCATTAGAACGAGGGCCGACGTGATCGGCAAAACCGGATCCCAAATAATTCTGTTTCCGGTCTTCAAACCGGAACCGGAAATGGATCAAAAAATTCCGAAAGTGCACCTGGGGGGGATCTACGCGAACCGGCGGTTTGCGTAGATCTACGCGATTGGCACGCTGCGGCTTTAAATAGGTTCGCATATTTCTACGCGATTGGCATTCAATGTGTTAAGTGAAAAAGAAGAAAAAAAAACGTATTCACCACTGAGGTTTTGGGTCACCTGGATTTGAACCCCGGAGAGCACTTTGAAAGTTATGGATTTCAGCTTTAAAGATTAGATTTAGTTGAATCGACTCCCCCAACCCTGCGTTTCACGCCTACAGCCGCCTTTTTACACCGATGTTGCATTCAGACACATTGTATGGTTTCATCCACTCTGTGTCTGCAACAGCGTATTATTGTAGATACCAGGAGCATTGTTGCATCGCCACACAATTCACCAGCATCCTGAACACGCTGAGCCGCGCAGGAACAGTTCCATGTCGCTTATCTCCATTCATCCTTTAACCTGTTTAGACCGGGAACACATCTGTGTCATTTTTAAGATTTATTTGGCTATTCAAAAACAGCAGATCTACAAGTGCATATGACCTTGTAGATCTGCTGTTTTTTGAAAAAAATACATTTAAAATCTCTGCAAATCTTAGAATTACTGTAATATATTTTTAAAGCGAACATTTGTAACTCAAATCTTTGCTTCTGGGGGGATTCTGAAATGTCTTCTAAATCTTTGTTTTAATTTTATTTATGTTGCTATAATCAGTTCCTCATTTCCTCATAATCAGTTTATCGGTTCCTCAAACCTTTTCATGTCAAGGACCCCCAGTATGATATGTATTTTGGCCACGGACCCCCATCTCAAAATGTGTTGTTCCAGGGACCCCCAGAAGCATATATTTTAGTTAAAAATGTTCGCTTACGAAAAAAAAAAACATATATATTATTCTAAGATTTGCACACATTTTCACGATTTTTCAAAAAATAGATCTACAAGCGAGGCACTCGGTGCCGCGCTATGAGCTTGTAGATCTGCTATTGTTGAATAGCCAAATAAATCTAAAATGACAGAGACTCGTTCCCGGACAGAATGGGTTAACACAAAACGCTCCTCTCGACACCTTGGGAACACCGGTTGACAAATAACCTCGATTTCCTTTCAAAAAACATCAAACCAAATGCAATATCTCCAGTCAGGTCTTTTTTGGCGCGACTGTGAACCGAGAGCGTTTTCCATCTGTCATTCATTCCTCCCAAACGTGTCCTACGGTGAACTCAAACTACCCGCCTGATCACCCACGTAAATATAAATGAACCTGCGTGGAAAGACGGCGAAACATTAGCCAAATCATTCGTTTTATTTTATCGTATTTCTTGCGAGGAAGTAGGGAGTGATTTGGACTGTAATACCAATGAATGCTGTCAGGACTCATTAGTCCAGACATTTGATGTCTGCCTCGCCACTCGCCACATAACCAGTACAACGCCAACACGACAGTGGTGTAAAGTAACTAAGTACATTTACTCAAGTAGTGTACTTACAGTAAGTACAATTTTGAGGTAGATTTTTTACCTTAGTGGAATATTTCCAATTTGCAGTACTTTTACTCCACTACATCTCGGATCCAATTATTGTACTTTTACTCCACTACAATTATTTGAAAACTTTAGTTACTAGTTACTCTGCAGATTTGGATTATTATTACAAAACATAATATACATTTCGGCCATTTGAAAATAGACAATCTACAAGCTCACAATGCGTGAGCTTGTAGATCGGCTATTTTCAAAAGATTTGTATACATTTGAAAACTTTAAATGGGACATTCTGAGTAATGAGTACTTTTACTGTTGGTGCTTTAAGTGCATTGTGATGCCAATACCTTTGTACTTTTACTCAAGTACATTTTAAATTCCGGACTTTTACTTGTAACAGAGTATTTATATAGTGCAGTATTGATACTTTTACTTAAGTAAAACAAAATTGGAGTACCCTCTCCACCTGTCATCATTAGAAATGAGAAGAGGACAAATCTACGGGCGTGTTGCATATTGAGGCGACTGCAGTCTGCCAAGGTTTTATTTGTATTTTTATTATTCCAAATGTTTATTGCCTTTTCGTCTGAGTCTACCCTGACTCTATCAGTATAACTCAGGCTTTAGTAGAAAATGTTTGCAATCACCCCAGAGTATTGTAACAGGACTATATGATGGAATAATTGGACATAAAATAGTAAAATAGCAGTTTGAATAGTTTGATGGAAAAGTTGCTTTACTCAATTAGGAGCTGCTCCTTTTTGACAGGAACATTGAATTATGACGGCAATATCTTCTGTACAATTTCTACGTACAAGCATTAAAGTGTGATAGACTTTTAAAGTGTGTGTAGATCCCAGAGGCCTGTAATTGACTGAATAACCTTGATTTACTCACTTGGAATTATGTAACAACCTTTTCTTAAATGTTTGCCAAGATACACACTATATTAGCAGTATATAAAGATTAGATTTTCAGAAGTGGTTTCATTCAGCGATCTACGCGGCTGAACACTATTTTTTTGTGTCCCCCAAAACTAAAAAGAAAGAAAAAGAAAGTCAACAGCTTTTAACCTATTAAGAACGGGAACACATCTGTGTCATTTTGAGATTTATTTGGCTATTCAAAAATAGCAGATTTACAAGCTCGTGGCGCGGCACCGAGTGCCACGCTAAGAGCTTGCAGATCTGCAATTTTTTGGGGAAAATCGTGGAAGATTTGTGCAAATCTTTGAATATATATATATAGTTTTTTAAAGCGATCATTTTTAACTCAAATCTTTGTTTCTGGGGGGTCCCTGGAACAACATATTTTGAGATGGGGGGCCATGTACATTTTGGGTGGTCCTTGACATGAAAAAGGTTTGAGAACCACTGATATTATAGTAACATAAGTTTTTTTCAAAACACTGGATTTAGAAGACATTTGTAGAATCCCCCCAGAGGCAAAGATTTGAGTAAAAAATGTTTGATTAAAAAATATATACATTCAAAGATTTGCCCAAATTTTCCACAATTTTTCAAAAAAAATGCAGATTTACGAGCTTGTAGATCTGCTAATTTTTTTTCTCTGTTTTTTTAATAGCCCAAAGACATCTTTAAAATGACACGGATGTGTTCCCGGTCTTAATGGGTTAAAGTCGTATCAACAGCAGAGCCTTTATTGCTTGTCGTTGAGGTTTAGACGGCGCTAGATTCAAGGTTAACGCTCACGGCCGTGCCGTGCCGCCGCCCGCTCCACCTCATCCGAGGTGTGGGGGGGGTGGGGGGGGGGGCAGCGGCGGTTGTCCGCGGCGACAATCAAAAGAAGATGGAGTGGCGGGAGGTTTTGCAGCTGCTGTTTATTGGAAAACTTCAAAGGATATTAATCCATTAAGACCGGGAACTCATCTCTGTGTCATTCTTTTAGATTAAAAAAAAAGCAGATATACAAGCTCTATTAGCTAAGAGCTTGTAGATCTGCTATTTTTTTTTTTTTAATCTTGACAATTTGTGCAACTCTTTGAATATATATATAATAAGATAATAGATAAGCTAATATTTGTAACTCAAATCTTTGCTTCTGGGGGGATTTACAAATGTCTTCTAAATCCTACAGTTTTTTGTAAAACATTCTATATCAGTGGATCTCAAGGACCCCCAAAATTATATGTATTTGGCCGCGGACCCCCATCTCAAAATGCTTTGTTCCAGGGACCCCCAGAAGCAAAGATTTTAGTTAAAATGTTCTCTTTTAAAAAAATATATATATATATTCAAAGATTTGACACATTTACACAATTCTTTTTTTTCAAAAATAGCAGATCTACAAACTCATAGCTTGATGCTTTGAGCATTTGTCGAATTTGTAGAACATTTGTAGAATCCCCCAGAAGCAATGATTTGAGTTAAAAATGTTCGCTTTAAACAATATATATATATATTCAAGGATTTGCCCAAATTTACCACGATTTTTCAAAAAAAATAGCAGATCTACAAGCTCATAGCGCGGCACTCGGTGCCGCGCTATGAGCTTGTATATCTGCAAAATGTTTTTGAATAGCCAAATAAATATTAAAATGACACTTATGCGTTGCCGGTCTTAAAAGGTTAAAAAAGAAAGGTCTAATCTAAATGGATCTTGTGCTGTCACATGTCCTGGAGGGCCCGCTCGGTGCAAACCTCTTTATCCTCTACGGTGCCCCGGGCTGGCGGCGCTGGCGCTCAACACAGCAGAGCAACACAGCAGGGCACGGCTGGGTTTTTTGATGCCACAGCCTTGGGCTTTATTGAAGGGTAATATATCATGAATTGAGCTATCAGTTCAACAGCATCCAGAGAGGAGGAGACACTATGGAGGTACAGAAGACACACTGATGCACTGCTACCGTACTTATTCTGTTTCAACCCACTGAGACCGATTCTATACAAAATGTCTTCTAAATCTTAACAGTTTTATGAAAAACGTACTGTTGCAATATCGGTGGTGCTCAAACGTTTTCGTGTGAAGGGACCCCAATCTCTTTAAGTCTTTAAGTCTTGTCTAAGGAGTTTTTCCTCTTCTGTCAGGGGACCCCAATCTCAAAACATTTTGTTCCAGGGACCCCCGGAAACAAAGATTAAAGAGAGGAGTTAAAAATGTTTGCTTAAAAAATATATATTCACAACTTTTGCAAAATAAATCTCGATTTTTCAAAAATAGCAGATCTACAAGCTCATGGGGCGGCACGAGGTGACGCGCTATGAGCTGGTATATATATATTTTTTCAATAGCCAAAGTAATAGCCAAATATTCCCCCCCCCCCCACGATTTTGAAACCCATTTTTTTTGCATAGTTTGCAAAGCCACTTTGAATGGCATCCGTCAAAGACTTTCTTCATCTGAAATCTGAGGCCAAGCCCTCAGGCAGAGGCAACACACACTGGGCACAGAACTGGGCCGCGTTTCTATAAATGTTTGAAACTGAAAAGTGTTTTTCCATCCGCGATAGTTTTCAAAACGCTTACCCTACTGTCAGAAATGTAGCTTTTTCCAACTCTCATAGAGCCACATGTACTAAGATATTTGATAACTTGTTTGCCGTTCAGCAGGACATTCCGGGATTTTAAGGAGTGGCAAAATATTGCGACGGACATTCGAATGAACAATTTATTACAACTTTGAACGATTTATTAAACTGGAAAGCTTCAGTGTACCCTGAAAGTGAGTATGTTGCACCAAGTAGAAGTAGGTTTGGTGACTTTGACAAAGGCTGTAGCATTGATTGATTGTGAGTTAAGACACACGCCAGCAGTGTGACAAAGAAACTATAGAACATTCTATCAGAGAGTCACACTCCTTCAGATGCCAGAAAGTGATGTGATACAAATACAAAAAAAAAGGATTGCCAAGTCATGTCTTATTGTCGTTACTTAAAGTTATACAATGCAGAATCCCAAATAACGATTTTTAGCAACCTCTGCTGGTCACTACCGTCACTGCATACAATTTCCGTAATCCTCGATTACCCAGAATTCCATTCGTTTTCACCGGAAGCCGGAAGCGTTTCAAAAAGCGATCTTTTAATTGTTTTATACTATCTACGGATCGTTTCTCTTAGCCAGTGGAGCATTAGTTACCATGAGCTGTGCTTTCTTTTTCTGTTCTTTTTCGATCTTCCAATCCTACATTATCTTAACATCAGCGTGAGGTTCCTTTTTGTTATAGCGCGGTAGTTCCTGGCCAAACAGGAAACCGTTGCGGTAGTTCCTGGGGACGTCGGCCACGACGTCATGACGTTGGCCAGGAACGTCATTTCCCCGGGAAAGTCCCCCCAGTCCACTTTCAATAGAAAATATATAAATAAAAGGCTTCCGGGGGTGAAATTCACGGAGTGGGTGTTGTGAAACTTTTGCCACTCGCAAAAGATATACAATTTAACTTTAGTTTTGTTGAAAACGTTACCTAGTATTACTTTAAGTTTCCTCAAGCTGACCTAGAACCAAATGGGGAATGACCTATTTGCCACTTGAAATGAGTCTGTGTGCACTGCATTTTACAGTGCTCTAAAGTAACTAAGTACATGTACTTAAGTACTTTACTTAAGTACAATTTTGAGGTATTTGTACTGTACTTGAGTATTTCCAATTTTCAGTACTTTTACTTCTACTCCACTACACCTCAGAGGCAAATATTATACTTTACTCCACTACAATAATTTGAAAACTTGAGTTACTAGTTACTTTGTAGATTTTGATAATTATTACAAAACATACAATAACCACTTCATTAACAATACATTTCGGCCATTTGAAAATAGCCGATCTACAAGCTCACAATGCGCCACGATGCGACACATTGTGAGCTTGTAGATCTGCTATTTTCGAAAGATGTTTGAAAACATTAAATGGGACATTCTGCATAATGAATACTTTTACTTTTGGTACACTAAGTTCATTTTTCATGCCATTACTTTTGTACTTTTAGTCAAGTACATTTTGAATTCCGGACTTATACTTGTAACGGATTATTTCTATATTGCAGTATTGATACTTTTACTTAAGTAAAAAGAGTATTATTTTCCACCACTGTCTATTTGCCACTTGAAATGAGTCCGCCTGCACTGCTATTTAGATAATGTTTCCGATTGCCATGTTTTACACTTTATTGTTGGATGTGGACGCCATAGTGATGCAGTCATGATGACTATCAAGACAACACCAAACACAACATCAGAACAGAGAAGACAAAATAAATACAACAAAATACCAAATATACATCAGTAGAAGGAGAATAAATAGAGATAAAAAGAAAAAGCAGAATACAGAAGCACAAAAACTCACCCATGTTCAAGTTCATATTCTTTACAGCTCTTTCTCTCACGTGTTTGGTTGCTGACCCTCATCTATCCACTGAGCACAAACTCAGTTCATCAATTGACCAATTTACATGTGTTCTTGGGGATAGGTGAGTTATAGAAATTAAAATACAATACATGTGATGTAACTAGCTGTAAGTTCATAAGCGTAGTCCAACTGGAACAAGAGAGTAATATTTCATTAAATAAAAATCAATAAAAAGTATTGATTTCTATTTCATGAAACATTACTGTTTTATTATCAGGTACTTGACCATTTAATGGTCAAGTACCTGATAATAAAACCATAATAAAACAACACAGAGTTAAAAAATAAAAGTGCTCCCCATAGAGACACTTTTAAATGACCTCATCGTCCGCCAGTGGTCTAAAGTGACAAAGTACATTTACTCAAGTACTGCACTTAAGTAAAATGTGTAGGTAGGCCTACTTTTACTTTACTGGAGTATTTCCAATACTTTTACTTCTACTCCACTACATCTCAGAGACAAATATTGTACTTTTACTCCACTACGATCATTTGAAAACTTTAGTTACTTACTAGTTACTTTGCAGATATGAATTATTATTACAAAACATACATTAACCTCTTCAGCCCTATTTAAACTCTGGCTATTTGAAAATAGCAGATCTACAAGCTCACACTGCACTGTGAGCTAGTAGATCGGGTATTTGCAAATGATCTTTATACATTTTATACATAATGATACCTTGTGAAATGGGACATTCTGCATGAAGAGTACTTTTACTTTTGGTACTTTAAGTACATTTTCATGCCAATACTTTTGTACTTTTACTCAAGTACATTTAGAAGAATACTTTTACTTGTAACACAGAGTATTTCTATATTGCAGTATTGATACTTTTACTTAAGTAAAACATGTGAGTACTTGTTCCACCACTGTCGTCCGCGTAGGAAGTCCTTCGTGCAGGACAGCCATCTGCTTACATAGAGCATGAATGGGAAGTGGATGGAAAAAAACAGAGTACAGTATCTGTGCTGTTACAGTACTTTTCTGTGGATTTTCTCAGCAATGTTCCAGCTCAGTAATCTATGCTGATGACACACAGTAGAGTTGTTAAAAGGTCAGGGATGTCACCACACATCAGCCAGGGAGGGAAAACCTGCTGCCTCTCCGGGATGTCCAGTATTTAAGCTGATCCAAGGCAACTGATCACCACCAGTGTTGCCATGTCTGCTTATTATAAGCGACTGTGGGCTTGTTTGTCTGTGAAGTTGCTTGTGAATATTGGTAGTTTGTGGGCTGTGTTTGTTTTGGCTTGCTTCTAAATTGTAGTTGTTATTTTGGCTGGTTTCCGTCAAGAACCCCCAAATTAATATTTATCCCCCCCCCCCCCCCCCCAATATTTTGTGCCAGGGACCCCCGTACCAGATTTGTGTTGTTAAAAAAGTTTTAACAAACATTGAATGTTTCCAAAAATGTTGAAAATATGTCACTTTTTTTCCAAGTTTTCTTTTGCAGATCTTCAAGCTCACATCATGTTGTTTGTAGCTTGTAGATAGGCTATTTTCAAATAGCCTATGTATTATGTTTAAAGTGCTCACGTGTGGCCTGTAATAGTCGCTTCTTCTGGGCTTGCTTTCATAGACCTGGTTGCTTATTTCTCTCGCAAAATCTGGCAACACTGATCATCAGGACACACAGTTCCGCAGCACATTGAAGCGATGAGGTCCTCTTAGTGGTGATAAACAAAACAACACGTTTTGATGCGTATTTATCAGTGGTAATAAAGACACATTAGCCTGTTTTTATTTGTTTCACTTGACTGGATTGCATGCTTGAGCTGTTCTGATAATCCTTCATACCAGTGGTTTCCTAATGGGGTCCAGAAAGGCCAGGGAACATAAATAGTCATATTTTGATTTCAGTTGATGTTGCACGACTGTTTTATACTCTTACTGTACTATTTACATTATTATTTTACTGACTTGTAGCCAGTGGTGTAAAGTAACTACAGTAAGTACATGTACTCAAGTACTGTACTTAAGTACCATTTTGAGGTACTTTTACTTTACTAAAGTATTTCACATTTTTAGTACTTTTACTTCTACTCCACTACATCTCAGAGGCAAACATTGTACTTTTACTCCACTACAATGATTTGAAAACTTTAGTTACTAGTTACTTTGTAGATTTTGATTATTGTTACGAAACTCACATTAACCACTTCAGCCCTATGTACATTTTGTCCATTCGAAAATAGCAGATCTACAAGCTCACAATGCGTTGCGATGCGATTTTCAAAAAATACTTGTAGCTTGTTAACACTTTTTATTTATTCCTAGATCAGTGGTTTTCAAACCTTTTAATTTCAAGGACCCCCATAAATAACTCTTTAGTTATTAGACCTGTAAGGGTCCCTTTGGAATCCCTCTTAACTCATTGACTGCCAACAACGTCTTTTGACTCCTGCTGTGTGTTTTACGTTTTTTTTCCACTAAGATATGAGTGACCATTTCATTCTCAGTCACACACAGAACCAGGAGATCACGTGATCGCAAGATCTCCTCCACCATTCACTTCCTGGTTGGCGTATTTGAAAAAAAAAATCAATTTTTTTTCGCCTCCCTGGATTTCTTTTGCTTTTTTAACGAGACATGCTATATTCAACGGCCAATAACTAGTGAACAGGGGGGGGGTGATGATTTTATTTATTTTCCGCTGAAGCACATACAAAGCAAATGTATTTATTGCGAACGCGGAAGGAGGCGCGGCGAAGCCGCGCCTGCGACCAAGTGGAGCTTACTATGTAACCCTGCTCAGGTTGTGTGTGTGTGTGTGTCTGTCCGTCTGTGTTCACCTCTCATTGGCTGCATGCACCCATGTGACTCACATGCGTGCACTGCCTGTAAGCAGCCACCCGAGTGCGCCAGAGTGCAGGAATTTAGGCAATGCACACCAGCCTGCCACACTCACTCACTCACACACACACACACACACACACACACACTCACACACTCACACACTCACACACACTCTCACACACACTCACTCACTCACACACACACACACACACACACACACACACACACACACACACACTCACACTGTCAATGTTCTCTCCCCATCACGGTGAAATAACACGGATTACAAGTCTGTAAATACACAATATTTTCGAGCTGCGTTCGCTTCCAGCGTTCGCGCGTCTTACTTGTTTATTTACTCTGGCAAATTCGTAAATTAACGCACAAAAGTAGGAGATCCACAAGCTCGAAACGCAGCTTGTGGATCTGCTACTTTTGAATTTGAATCGTGAAAATTAACAACGTTTTTTGACGTATGAGGTTGCCACACGACAAAGGCGACATACAAGAATCAAGATACCCGTATATAGACCAGGCCGAGATATGCCCATATAAGGAGCGGGGTCGAAGAGGCTGAGGCTATCGTGCTTTGTGGATTGGCCATGCATTGCGTGACATTTGTGCCACTGAATCAATATAAGCGATAAACGCGCACATTAGGACTCCAGTGTGGTGTTGTTGCAGATCCAGAACCGAATTGCAGTGTGAGAAATGTTCCGCTGGACGGTAAGCCTACATGTGAACGGAGGACCAGAACGATCCTATTGTGCAGTGCAGCAGGAGGTTTATTCCTTTGAAATTAAGTGTTATTACCCCGGCAAAATTATTGAGATTAATGCCCACATTTTCAACACAGTGTCTTTACGCTGGAGGTCGTTGACCCCGGTGAGAACTGGCAGTTTACAAGGTGTGAACTTCAGGGTTATCAGGCATAGAGGCTACACAGCTGTGCTGATAGAACACATCGTCTACATCTGGTGTCTTCCTAACAGCAACGTGCTTCATGCATTTGATGTCGACGCCCACATATGGTTTGAACCCAAGGTGTCTGGGACTGTTCCAGGAGAGAGGGTTAACCACTCAGCCTGTGTCTTGGGGAAGGTCATGTTTATCCATGGAGGACACCACCAGCTGACTGGAGACACTAATGACACCTACAGGTTGGACACCACCACAATGGTCTGGTCTTTAATTAACACCAGTGACACCCCTCCACCTGCTTCAGTATGTCACTCTGCCACCATCATCGGGACAAAGATGTTTGTATTTGGGGGCTGGGGGGTGGGGGTGGGGGGGGGGTTGATGATTGTGACCTTCCGGGGGGCCCCGGAAGGTCACTTCTACGACAGCATCAGAGTGTTTGACACAGAGACCAACTGCTGGCTGGACACACCTTCTGCACAGCTTCTTGCAGGAGAATGCAGGTTGCTTTCAGCCCTTGCTTACAATGGAGAGCTGTACATAATTGATGGTGACGGGGAAACTATGATAAGTTACCTGTGGAAATTCAATCGAGAGACCTTTTCCTGGACGCAGGTTGAGCCCAAGGGGAAAGGACCGGGTCCAGTCAGTAGAAATTGCTGTTGTTGCGTGGTGGGAGATCGCATCCTCCTCTTTGGGGGACGCCGACCCAATGACCTGCACATCCTAGACTTGAGTCCTAGTCTGAAGACGTTATGTAAGCTAGCAGTTATTCAGTACGGTCTGGAGCAGTCTGAACTCCCACACGAAATCAGGTGGGAACTGAGAACCATGACTACCAACAGCATCTGAACACTCCCAACCCGTCGCTTCGCGCTGCGTTGCGAGAATCTGCTATGTTCCCTACTTCTTAACTCACTGAGTGCCATAATTATTTCTGGCTATTTCTGGCCAGTGCGATGTCTTTTTTTTTTTTCAAAGTAAAAAAAAAGTGCTTAGGAAGCGAGATACAGCTTTTTTCAGTTATAAGTTAAACAAGGAGTGGATGGAGCTGCAAATCTTCAGATAATGATATCTTGGGTTCTGAAAACAAAAGAAAATGATTTACTAATTATTTTTTCAAAAACACGTGAAACACATGATTGGCACGTTGCACCATAGCGGTAAAACACGTGAAACACGTGAATGGCACTCAATGAGTTAACTCTTTGCCACCCACAAGATTTCTCGTTGGATTCTGCCAAGGCGCAGCCTGCCACTGACAAGATTGACCAGATTTGTGTTTTCAGTGGTTTTCAACCAGATGGCGCTGTTTGCTACCCTATGAATGATGCTTTCACTGCCAGATGAAGACAGCCCCGGATCTGACGTATTTTTTCGAATAACCTCTCGTTTAGTTCCTGTTTATTTGCTGTGGGAAAATGGCTTTATCTCCGTTACTGTTGCTTTATGGCAAAAACAAGCCACATTCAACTGGCCACAAATATGCAATGGATTAACGCGACCGGATACCTTTTTTTTTTTGAGACTCCCGAGACCCCCGTGTGCGTAATGAGGCGATCGCCATGAGGACGGCGATCACGGAAAATATTCCATGATTTTTCAAAAGGTTGGTAAAAATATCTTGTTTTTGCTGGCAGTGGCGTATACCACTATTACACTATTACTCTGGCAGTTAAAGAGTCAACACATTGACTGATTATCTATGATCATGATCTATTGTCTGTAGCCACAAGGTGTCAGTAGTGTGTCAGTACCTATGTAATGAATGCACAGAGACAGGAAGTGGTTCATGCATCTGACAAACATTTTACACATGTGGTTGATATACATAAAGAAGCCTTGGAATTAAAGGACATGGTCATCATTGACTCAACGGACAGAACAGTACGGAAAACGAAAAATCGCTGGCAGTGGCTGATTTATGTATATATTTACTTTGGCAGATTCGTAAATTAACGCCCGGAAGTAGCAGATCCAGCTAGCTCGAAACGCGGCTTGTGGATCTGCTACTTTTGAATTTGAATCCTGAAAAAGTGACAGTTTTGGACGTATGAGGTTCCAACACGACAGAGACAATATACAAGATACCCTTATATGGAGCAGGCTGAGATGCCCATATAAGGAGCGGGGTCGAAGTGGCTGGGGCTATCGTGCTTTGTGGATTGGCCAAGCATTGCGCAACATTTGTGCCACTGAAGCATTATAAGCGATAAACGTGCATTTACGGTGTGAGAAATGTTCCGCTGGACGACACATGTGAACGGAGGACCGGACGGATCCTATTGTGCTGCTACTGCAGTGCAGCAGGAGGTTTACGTCTTTGAAATGGAGCATTATGACCCCAGCAACTTCACTGAGATTAAGGCCCATGTTTTCAACACAGTGTCTTTGCGCTGGAGGTCGTTGACCCCGGTGAGAACTGGCAGTTTACAAGAGATGTGGAGGGCTGTCAGGCACATGGGCCACACAGCTGTGCTGATAGGACACATCGTCTACATCTGGTGTCTTCCTAACAGCAACGTGCTTTATGCATTTGATGTCGACGCCCACATATGGTTCGAACCCAGGGTGTCTGGGACTGTTCCCAAGGAGAGGGACGACCACTCAGCCTGTGTCTTGGGGAAAGTCATGTATATTCATGGAGGATCCCACTGGCAGACTGGATCTACTAATGACACCTACAGGTTGGACACCAGCACAATGGTCTGGTCTTTAATTAACACCAGAGGCACTCCTCCACCTGCTTCAGAATGTCACTCTGCCACCATCATCGGGACAAAGATGCTTGTGTTTGGGGGCGGGGGGGACTGGGGGGGCAGGGGGGCTGGAGGTGCTTCTACAACATCATCAGAGTGTTTGACACAGAGACCAACTGCTGGCTGAGCGCACCTTCTTCACTGCTTCTTCCTGGAGGACGCGGGTTGCATTCAGCCCTTGCCTACAATGGAGAGCTGTACATAATTGTTGTTGAAAACGGGGAAACTACCATAAGTTACCTGTGGAAATTCAATGGAGAGACTTTTTCCTGGACGAAGGTTGAGCCCAAGAGGAAAGGACCGGGTCCAGGCAATTCAAGGAATTCAAGGTGTTGTTGTTGCGTGGTGGGAGATCGCATCATCCTCTTTGGGGGACGCCGACCCAATGACCTGCACTTCCTAGACTTGAGTCCTAGTCTGAAGACGTTATGTAAGCTAGCAGTTATTCAGTACGGTCTGAAGCAGTCTGAACTCCCACACAACATCAGGTGGGAACTGAGAACCATGACTACTACCAACAGTAAGAAAGAAAGAAATCATCTTAATTTAGGCAGTGGGTGCTCATGTATACAACTCAAATCAGAAGACTCCCTGAACACCCCCAGCGTGTTGTTGCGCACCATGTTGCAAGCTTGTGAATCTGCCATTTCACTACTTCTTAACTCTTTGTCACCCACGAGATTTCTCGTTGGATTCTGCCAAGGCGCAGCCTGCCACTGACGAGAATGACCAGATTTGTGTCGCTTTACGGCAAAAACAAGCCACATTCAACTGGCCACAGCTGTGCAACGGATTACTGCGACCGGATACCTTTTTTTTTTCCCTCGAGACTCCCGAGACGTAATGAGGCGATGGCCATGAGGACAGCGATCGCAGAAAATATTCCAGGATTTTTCAAAGGTTGGTAAAATAGTTTTTAATGGCAGTGGCGTATACCACTGTTACACTATCACTCTGGCAGTTAAAGAGTTACCACATTGACTGCCAATGGCGTAATTATTACTTCATCATATGGTGTTTTTAGTGATTACGCTAGAGGGCGCTCTTCGCCGACCTATGAATGATGCCTTGACTTCCAGAGAAGGATCAACGCGGAAACGACGTCATCTAAAACATTTGTACTAAAAAAAAAATACGCTACAATGTTGTCCGATTTATAAAAATGCATTAATCTCAGATTGCGTTCTTGGTGAAAACAAACCATGTTTTATTTTATAATTATTATAACTGCCGATAACTACAGAACGGACGATCGACGTTACAATGTTTTTTTTGTTGGTTTTATTTCGGTAGAAAGACGACCACTGAGACATTGTTTTTTACATCGGGGTGGATCGTCAAATAAGGTCGGATGATGGATAAATGAATGAATTAATACCTGTCAATGAATGTGTTAAGCAACCCAGATGGTCCCTGGACCCCACTCTGAGCACCACTGTCCTAGATGTGTTAAATTACTCACTGGTTCTCCATATCGACCGATATGCAAGTTACGGGTATCGGACTCGATATCGGGAAGGGAAAAAAAAACGGTACGGGTACATCTCTAGATGAGGACCCTCTACCCCATTGCTGGGAGGACCCCGCCCCATTGCTGGGAGGACCCTGCCCCATTGCTGGGAGGACCCCGCCCCATTGCTGGGAGGACCCTGCCCCATTGCTCGGACTTTGTGGGATTCTGGGATTCGTTAGATGGAAGATGTTTTGTGTTTTTAATTTACTTTTATAATTTTTTAACCCACTAAAACCGGGAACGCATCTTTATAACCACCAATTTTTTTGTACTTTGGCTATTTAAAAAATAAAAAGATCTACAAGCACCGAGTGCCACGCAATGAAAAAGGGGTCCTTGGAACCAAAAAAAAAGGGGTCCCTGGAACAACATAGTTGGGGGTCCTTGACATGACAAAGTTTGAGGACCACCAAACGGTTAGGATTTAGAAGACATTAGAATCCCCAGAAGCAAAAATTTGAGTTACAAATGTTCGCTTTGAAAACATATACAATCAAAGATTGTTTTGGATTCGGTGCTGTGCAATGAGCTTTTATATCTGATATTTTTGAATAGCCAAAGTATAAGATAATGGTTAAAGTGGTTAAAAATATAGTCTTAATGGGTTAAACTGATTAACCCTTTAAGACCGGGGGACGCATCTGTGTAACCACTTTATCCATATTTTATACTTTTGGCTATTCAAAAATAGCAGATCTACAAGCTCATAGCGCGGCACCGAGTGCCGCGCTATGAGCTTGTAGATCTTCTATTTTTTTTTAAATCGTGTTTTTTTTTTTGCAAATCTTTGAATATATATCTATAAAGCAATAGTTTTTTACTCAAATCTTTGCTTCTGGGGGTCCCTGGATTTTTTTTTTTTAGATGGGGGTCCGCAGCCAAATACATATCGTTGTGGGGCTCCTTGACACTGACATTAATATT